>NC_133486.1:11938347-11938842 GCF_025370935.1 Choristoneura fumiferana | reverse complement strand
CTGAGTTTTGAAGGATATGGCGGAAGGATATGGAGATATGGCTAAAGCCAATTCATGAAATGGGGCCATTTCACGATATGCCTACGAATTTCGCGATCTGGCGGACTTCGCGATCGACCGCCGACATATAGTTTATTCATTACGCTTCATCGGTTACATCCGCCCACTACACTTTCTCTACCCTCCTACACGTAAACGCAATTATGGCAAACAATAGATTGCTTTCGCTTGTGTGTGATGTATAATTAATTAATACACGCTAAGCTAAGATACTAAGTTTAACATAACGAATCCAGAATTATTGTCAGTTAGTTCGGCGAGTCCAGGAGAATCCTGCAAAGATTATGCGAACTATTGTTCTCACCCGACTGCCCGAAAGAGCGAGTTGTTTCGAGTGTATCATTGGATTCGTCAACTATCGGAGTGACATAAGGTATATTTAAATATGGCGTCCACGAAAAAAAATATGGAGGGGGAATTGACAACAATATTTTT
>NC_133486.1:11891268-11936836 GCF_025370935.1 Choristoneura fumiferana | reverse complement strand
TATGGATGCATTCTGACAGAGATGGGCATTGTTCGGATATTTTTTTGTCCGAATAATTGTTCGAATAAACAAAAATTCATTATTTTTCGCAGTTAGGTACCTATTGTTTTTTCGTTTTATTCACGAATAATTTATTCGGGAACAATTTCTTAGTGAATAATTTATTTTATGCAAATAATTTATCCACGAATAATTTATGCGCGAGTAATTTGTTCGCGAATAGTTATATTCGCTACCTAATAAATCATTTGAGCACATTTTTGAAATGACGAATGATTTATTCGTTACTAGCTTTTGCCCGCGGCTTCGCCCGCGTGGAATTCGGTTATCGCGCGCTGTTCCCTCGGGAAATGTGCATTTTTCCGGAATGAAAAGTAGCCTATGTTAGGTACTCTCTGGCCCAAACTATCTCTGTGCCAAAAATCACGTCGATCCGTCGCTCCGTTTCGACGTGACCTACAAATTATAAACTATTTGTGGATAAAGTTATTTCACAAGAATAATCGTTCGATAATTTTATTCGTCACTCACGAATAATTTGGCTATTCTTATTCGTTATTCATATACGTTTTGCCCATCTCTATTTTCGGTTTGTGAAGAATGATTGTGTATTGATATACCGCAGTGTTCATCATAGCACAATATTCTGACGAACCCATTTCTTCAAGGTATTTTCGGAAAATGTTTGGTGTCACGATGTCATTTACTGTTGTCACTGGTCGCGTTTCCAAATGGATTAATCCAAATTGCTTCCATAAAATAGTATTTTCTTTACCTACTGAAGTAGAAGACGGTCAGGTCCGATTCTACGTAGTGCAAAATTCGAACTTCGTATCTTGCCGTCCCTCTCACGCTTATATTATTTAAATACGAGAGTGAGAGGGTACGACATGAACTTCCTTTTTCCAATTTCATAGTAGTGAGGGGGAGGCTCCAATAGAGACCGAAGTCCGAAGGACGAGCATTGGTAGTTGTATATATGCGTCAGAGTTGTGAAACTTCGATAGCACGATGTAGAACATGGTTGAAGTGTCTATATGTGCTCACTAGATGGCGCTAGGAGTCGCTACAGTAGCGCCCCAGCGGGACTACTACGAATTTCGAAAATCAAGTTCGTGTCGTTCCGTCCTCTGACACTTATACTATTTAATACAAGAGTGAGAGGAACGGTACGATACGAACTTCGAATTTTGGCCTTTGAGCGGTTGGAAGCGACGTTAGTATTTACGGTAAATGCAATGATTTTTAACCCCCGACGCCAAAAAGAGGTGTTATAAGTTTGACGCCAAGTCTGTCTCTGGCTTCGTAGCTCTCAAACAGATGGACCGATTTCGATGCGGTTTTTTGCGTGAATGCGAGATTCCTTGCGATGGTTCTTAAGCTGAGTTTAGACTTGCAATAAGAATCGTGCAAGTTGCATTACATTGCGGCGCTCGATTGACCACTACAAACTCGTCGGCTTTACGGCCTCGCAATGTAATGCAACTTGCACGATTTTTCTTGAAAGTCTAAACTCGGCATTAGAATAATTGAATTACTTACGGTGACCCACAGAAGTGCAAGAGCGACTATTTGCAGCATTGTCGCTTCATCGGTTGTTCTGGTGCGTTCATTGGATTACTGAACAGAAATGCCGTATTATTCTTGATGTTTGGATCATTTTCATCTCACCATCTGATAAAGCTATGATAGACGTCAACAGAGTAAACACATAGTAAGTGACGCAATAACGTGATGTCAACATGATCGACAATTTGTACTTTAGATTTGTACTATTTTTAATAACAAAAGAGGTTTCTTATTCAAGTTTAATATTTAAGGAGATTTAAAAATTCAGTCAAAAATGCCTATGATATAGCGGCACAAGAATTGGCGCAGAGGTGTTTTTGTATATATTTTAAATCTATCGGTGTCATATTTGGATCTATTCGGTACTTGCCCCTTTTCGCTTTTGCCTACTAACTAAGCGTGAGGCCCGTACTATTAAAATTTGTAGATTCTCTTTTTGATATCCCCCCTTAAAGCCGAAGACAGACGAGCGTAATTTTTTTAATTGTTAATTTTGGTTTCATACACCGTGTAGGTACATCTTATTTTGAGTCGCCGTGTGGCACAAACTGCACTTTTGTAAAAAACCGAATACAGCAGAAATTACGCGAGCAAAAATACGCGACGCACAACTCAAAAAATTACGCTCGTCTGGCTTCACCCTCAGACTTGACCCAGATCAGCATCTCCTGACATGTTAGACAAGTCTTTCCAATTAGTTTAATAGGTTCATGATTTACCTACATTCGGATACATGATACTCAACAAATAAATAATACAAAAGATTTTACCTAAAATAATTATTTATTATTTAAAACATTGTATAAAATAACGCTTACGCTAAAATTGGTTTCCTAACACTCGCACATTTCCACGATACATATAATAATTTATTAAAATTCATACAACAGCCAAGATTGTTTATTGATTACTTGATTTTAATAATTTAAAAAGTGTAATCGAAAAATATACAGACTAATTTAAGTTTTTTATACATTTATACATGTTGTTTATAAAAGTTACATATATTATACTGAACAATCTAATCATACAACCGGAAAAAGAACAGTATTCATAAGCAATATCTTTGACTTCTTTACGTACAAATGTAGCAAATCTCGATGAAAGAGAACACACGTTGGCTTACAATTAATAAGACGCCCGGGCTTAACTACGACTGTATATTGCTAAACTACCTCGACGTTTTCTGCAATGTGTCGAAACCTCGACGCAATTTTATCAATACATAATACGAGTACATCGTCGTAATTTAGTCCCAAGTCTAGCATTAATGAGTGAAAATCGCAAAGTTTAAAACATCTTTTTGGCTTTCTGCAATCTGGCCATAACTGCAAGTTTTTCAAAAACATTGTTGTGGATTTATTTCTTGAGTACACACTATATTTTTATAATGACATTTGGAAGCACCTTGCATGGGGAGCTTATGGATAAAATCTCTAATTTATCTTTACATGCCATTGTAGGCTGGGCCACCGCCTCCTTCAGGTACGACCCAATTGATGTTCTGTGATGGATCCTTAATGTCGCACGTCTTACCTGAAATCATGATGAAGTTTTAGTTAAAGTAAATACGAGTAGGCATGCTTTGTTTCTGACGACATTTGATCATTGTATTGTCATCAGAGCCTGTATACACGTGTCAAATTGTCAATCCGACCACTGGAAAGGGTCAATACAATATTCACTGGCAAGCTTGGTTGGAAGATATCAAGATAATATTTTTAAAAAAATGTTCATGGATTATTAGTCGATAATTATTTATCTGCCAACAAACTTGTTGTTGTTGTTGTCGAGTTCGACTGTACAATCAACGAGGCGCCACTTTACTTTAGACTTTACGCATAATATAATAATGCAAGTATAGACGTTATTATCATTGATAAGTATCAGTTCTTTCTTTTTTCTTTTCTTTTTTATTCGACTGGATGGCAAACGAGCAAGTGGGTGTCCTGATGGTAAGAGATCACCACCGCCCATAAACATCTTGTGAGTGTGTTGTGAGTTTGTAATTATCGTGATAAGTATCATGATAATTATCCCGTGCAACCCTGTTGGTACTACAATCACCAGAACCAATATCTGACACAACAAGCGTGCATAAATATCTGATACGTCTCTATTTCTAGGACCGCTAGGACGTGTCAGATATTTTAGCACACTCCGCTGTGGCAGATATTAATGCAGATGACTGTACTACTTAGAAAATGGCGAATAAAAGCTTATAAAATATTACGCTTATGGAACATAAGGGAATAAGGGGCACCCCTTATGGAACAAGTATACCTGATTAACAAGGAAAGATGCAGAAAGACGAATTTATCTATCTACGAGATTTCCTAAATTCAAACTTGTGTTAGGTATATCGGTTGTTTTAAGAAAAACACTACTTACAATGAATGCAGTTTTGCGCGTTGATTTGTAGTCTCTGTCCATCCCCAGTCTCCAAAGGAACATATTCGTATACACCTGGAAACAATGTTTTGTTACAATACAATCACAATACAATATAATCAGTATATTTTCAGTTCGCCGCACTTCACACTAGTATTTCATATAATAAGTGACATTCCATGCCAACTACGGGTTTACTTTGCCCACTATCTTGTCCATGATTTGTAATCAGTTTCAGATGTGGAAATATCTGTCAACTACAAGGTTTAGCACACACTGCGACTAAACGCAAGCGGTTTAGGCGCACCGTCCTTCTTTAGTTAGAGTATGGCTTGAGAAAGGTACGGTATGCTAAAACCGCTCAAAAAGCCAAACAGGCTAGTAAATGTATAATTATGCCAGTTACCTGCAGGACAAAATCGAGCCTCAGGTCCGTCGTAGATGCCCAAGTTGTTCTTGACTGGAACCGTGTCATCCTTGAGCGTTAGATGGGGCGGCTGGTCGGCTTCATGATTTGTTCCTGTTAAACAATTTAAATTGAAAGGTGCAAAAAAGGTAAACAGATGTCGGCCAAGCGCGAGGCGCACTCGCGCGCCGAGAATGCCGTACAAATTTGTAGCTAGGCCAAATTATACGTTATTAACCTGTCCTCTCCCAGGCCAAAATTGTGCCCAAATTCCTTTGATCCTGTTATCCTGGAGATGACAGATTAAAGGCCTTCATGTCTAAAAATTCAATGTTAGCAGTGCACAGCGCATTGTGGACATAGTGTACGGCTGTGTTGCTCTGATGGTGATTATGATGAACTCTGGTTGAGTTCTAAATGCGTCAGCGTAGTGACTATAACGTAAGTATAAGCATAGCAACAATTATATAGTTGAGTTTGTGTGATGTATCTGTTCTTACAGCGTGGAGGCGGACGACAGTAACAAACATTTGTTGCATAGATGCATTGACATCTATCTGGCACTAGACTGGCTGTTTGGAACAAAACGCGCGGCGCATCAATCATCAATATTACTTTGACACAACTCCTGTCACGGAAGTCAACAAATTACAGTGAAAGGTTCACAAATCCGCGCTGTGAACAAATTTTGTGCGCCGTTTTGATGTAAGAAACATGCAGTCTATACATAGATGTCGGTGCATAGATGATGTCCGGCGAACCCTTCTACGAATTAAATCGGTTTCCTCCGCTCATGTGACCGAATGCGACTCGCGACCCGAACTTTAAATGCACGGTCACAAGGCGCACAGAACAGCTGTCCCGAAGAGTTATAAATATACAAGTACACAGGTTTGGGTTTAGCGTCAAGATCTTCCAGACGAGCTATTTCGAAGCGCTCAGTTGTCATTTTTACGGCACTGCGCCAGTCAGATCGGTGATGCGCAAGCTCTTCCCGCGTGACACGTATGTTTCAAAATTTTAAGTGACGTTACGCAAAACTGCCCAAGCAAGCTCTGCGTATGGTCCCCTCCCTAGGAATGAGGGGCGGTGGCGGGGGAGAGGTACTATAGACGTAGCGGGGACTGGAGGAGTAGCGGGGAGTATAACCGCACGTAATGCACGGCGCTCGCCTTCAGTCGCGGCCGCGCATTTGAAGCGGCTACAAGGTCTACAGAGGCTGTGTCACGAAACGTTCGATGCACATGAGATTATAATCCGCAGATGAATCGACAGACAGAGGAGGTTGTGTATAATGTGTACAAATATTTTGAACTACGCAGAAATTACAGTTCTTCATCCGAATGTGTCAATGATATTAATTTGGTAAAAACCGTCTCTGAAGCGACTGGTTTTTTGCAGACCACAATAAAAAAATTGTTAAAGACCCTAAATTGATAGAAATACAGGGCACCAGCGTATCTTTTAAATCGGCACAAGAAAATCATCATCTCGAGAAAATAATGGACTTATAATTTCGCGGAAAGCGTCATACGGCGAAAAACTTCACAATTTTAACCGTCATTCTATTTCTTTGTCTTGATAAAGACATTTTAAATTCAGCAGTTAATTTGTGCTATTACTTCTAGGTCTCATAAATAGTTACTACTTATCTTTAGATATATCTGGCAAATTTATCTCATGACGTGCTACCTCGCCCCCGCCACCGCGTCTCAGGGATGGTCGCACACGAACTTGTTGGACTATACAAAGCCTGCTGTTGCATAGACATAGCTATCGTAATCGTAAATGAGGATTTTCATGACAGGCCAGTAGGACTAGCGTCAACTGGTTTGTAAACCCGCATTACTGGTGAGGTCCGGTTGACAACTTACATTTTCATCTCTCCTGTTCGGAAAGTTTAATTTTCATAGGTAGATAGCTGGATGGAAAATTGCATTTTCATCTCTAGAGTAGAAAGTATTTTTTTATTTTTTATTTTACGATTAGCCACGGAGTCGAAGATAATTTAGTTACGTCAATGACACTTTTTTTTCACGTTTCAGCATGGCCATCTAGATGCACGTCGTGACCAAGGAGCTTATATACAACACTGCAGGTTGAACGCCGAACATCCGTTTGAAACAAGAATTTTGATCTTTATTACGTCACGAACATATTCCATCTCTTTCTTTAGTTAGGTTAAGAGAGAGATGGAAGTCATTCGTGAAATGTGAAAGAAAGAGATGGAATATATAAATAAGTAATAAAGGTCAAACTTCTTCATTTGGCGTTCAACCTCCAGTTTCGTATATAAGCTCCTTGGTCGTGACCAACTCGATTTTTTTTATAGTCGGCCGTGGCAATTGGCCAGTCGAAAAGTACCGTTGGAGTTTTTTTTTTTTTTTTTTTAATTATTTAGAAACAAACAGTCTTTCACAATAATTTTGCATTTTAGCTAAAGCTAGGAATTAGTTTTATATTAAATAGACCTATAGTTCCTTTAAAATATTAGTACAGATAACTTTTGTTAAAAAACATGAAAAATATGAAAATATGAAACACGTTTAAACATACAACCTATACCTAAGCAATATTAAGATCATCAATTATCTTAAGCCCATATACACACACATATACATGCATATATAAATATCTACTTCAATAAATCTCTAATACATTTTTAAATACATCCAACGAGCTGCAAAACAAATCTGCACTCATACAACTATCATTATACAGTTTGCATACACGTCTCAAGTACGAGAATTGCGCATGCCTGGTTCTATGTTTCTGTACACTAAACAACGCCCTTTTACGGCAGCTGCGTTCGTTTTTCCGGGGGACGCGAATGTTCACACCATTCAGTAGTTCAGGGGCATCTATCAGGTTATTCAGAATCTTAAAAAGTGTAAACAAATCGGTACATGACCGTCTGATGGTCAGAGGCTGAATGCTGTGGCGTATAGCTGACGATACATAATCAACATATTGTCGACCTGTTCTGAACTCCAGGCCTTTACGAACTTCCTTTGCACCTTTTCTATTCTATCCTTATGGACTTGGTAATGAGGATTCCACACGACCGACGCAAATTCTAAGCGACTACGCACGTAACTATTAAATAACAATTTATATGTAGCAGGTTGTTTAAATGGCTTGCCCACGCGGAGAATAAATCCTAGCTGTCTATAAGCCATTTTTAAGATATGGTCTATGTGAGGATTGAAAGTAAATTTGGAGTCCATTATGACCCCCAAATCACGTATCTCATGAACCCTGTTTAACTTATTGCTGCATATCTCATATTCATAAATTATCGGGTTCTTTTTCCTGGTAAACGTTATCACCGAACATTTTTTAGCATTTAAAAATAAACTATTTTGATTACAATACCTCTCAAAATTAGTTAAATCTTTCTGCAAAAGTTCGCATTCAAATAGGCTTTTAACAACTCGGAGTATTTTTGTATCATCCGCATAAAGTAGAGCACTAGAGTAACATAAAGCAGTGGTAATGTCATTAATATAAAGAGTGAACAATAATGGTCCCAAAATGGGAACCCTGCGGTACCCCTGAATAAGCCTCTCTACACACAGATGAATGCCCGCCCAGCACAACAGCCTGCGACCGATTTTCCACGTATGATTTAATCCAGCGAAATAGGTCCCATGCACACCGAGACTCCAAAGCTTAAGTAGTAGTATTAAAGATATTTTATCAAATGCTTAGCAAATCCGTGTACACAACGTCTACTTGCAAATTACCATCCATGGCGTCACGGACCACCTCGCTGAATAAAAGAAGGTTAATACTCTCCACACTTCTACCTTTATAAAACCATGTTGTTTAGGGTTGATGTGGCGACGGATGACATTAGTTAGTTGGTCGGTGACTACTGGAGGTTGGATATAAGTAAATTCAATTTATTATTATTCTCATTTCTCTATAGTATTTTACTTTCCTTACAGTCGAAATGATAAGTCTCTACTATTGGCTAATATCTCGGGTGAAATGGGTCATTTTCCACCCTTGGTTATCCAATCTACTATTGCGTCGCGCTCGTGATTGGTTAAATAACTAAATGAGCCAATCACAAACAAGACTGTAACGTCAAACGGACCTCACGATACTAAGCCATCTAGCGATATTTCGCCTGTCGGAAACAACCTCATTGTTTACAGTTCAAAGTAATTTTAGGGGCTGTTGCACCATCCATTGATTAGTGTTAACTGACGGTTAACTGTGATGCCGTTCCGTCTATTCGAGAAAACAAATAGAGACGGCATCACATTTAACCGTCACTTATCACTAATCAATGGATGGTGAAACAGCCCCTTAGTGTAGGTTATTTTGATATAAGTATATGGAATAACCGTCAGTTCTATTCCTAGTCTCAGGGCGTACTAACAATAAAGTACATACCAGTGAGAGAGACCGAGGAGAGTAGATCGAACGTGATAACTCCGTCGGGTTTGGGATACTCGATGGGTTGGCATTCCTTTGCCGGTTTCAGCCTCGCGTGATCTGCGCCTGAAATACAATAAAAAGGGCTTTTTATAAACTGATTAATAGTTCTTCTGTGGCAGCGGTTTGGAACATTGGTTCGAGAGAGCTTAAAATAAGGTCCGCAATAGATTGTACAGAAGAAGCTTCCACAAACATTGTACAAACTGTGTTGTCTTCTTAAAATTATGTGTCTTGTCTTTAATTATAACATTATTTAAAAAAAAATGTTTAGATTATCAGTCAATATTGGGAGGTATTTTTTCTTTTATCAATTAAAGAAAAAAATATGAAGATAGCAAATTAAAGTTTCGCGTAACATCACGTCGTGCTAAAAAGTGTCGCACCGGTCTCCACTTCCGAACTTTGATGCGATTCATCTTTGTCATGTTACAAGCTTTTATTTAAGGCGCGGCCACATGCATGTCGCTCGATGCTCGTTTCCAGCGGCAAGTTTGGTCACGTGACATATAACGATAAATCTGAAAATGTTGAGCTTTATCGCTGGAAAAAAAAACCTCTTCACATTCGGCAAAAACACTGTTATTTTTTATTTCATTCACTCCAATTTCTGCATAATCAAGCGACTGCATGTGGCCGCACCTTTAGTTTCACCTGTCCCGTTGTCTGTAGTAAAATCTTGCAAGTTAAATTCGATCAACTTCCAGGAGTCAGTTTCTCTTGGAATTTGGCATACTTGTGTAAATTGCGTGACAATACAATAATCTGGTGGTGACATCCTGGAAGTCCGGCCAGGATCGTCTCCGCAGAATGGAACTCTTCAACAGTTAATGGCATCGACTTTAAATTTGGTATGCAATTGCATATGTCGTTTGGGTGACAATGCAAGTACAGTCATGTCAGCAAAAATAGCTTTTATTCAAAATGATTTTTTTACCAAAAAGTCCAAAAACTTATTTTGTTTGATTGACACGAGAAAAAGTACTTTAGTCAAATATTTCTGATAATGCAACTGACGAGCTAAATGGATTGGTTTTTTGGAATCTTTTTTGTATTTTTTATTTCAATTCCAAATTTTTTGTTACTTTTACGGTCATCCCGTAAAACCTATATCGAAAATACAAACTGCAATATAGATGCACAGAAAAATAAGACCAGCGCTGGAATCGAACCCAGGTCCTCGGCATTCCGTGCCGTGTGCTATACCGCTACACCGCCGCTGGACAACGATACAGACACGAATTTCTCCTATGCACCTCATATCTCAGCTTGTGTTGTTTCTTATTTAGCCACTTAAGCAGCGACACTAGCGACATCTATGCCGTAGCCCTCATCGAGAAACTTTTCGGCACTCCATCGGAACCAACCGCTCACCCGGACAAGAGATATCGTTATTAAGCAATCAAATTAAAATGCTAAATGGAATTTTTTTTCTCATTGTTTTCTTTCTGTTTTTCATGATGGTAGTAAAAGGCTTACCTCCGTGGCTCAGGGTCCAGGGTTCAGCGCCGCGCAGTATGGTCGAGATGCCGGTGTATATGATGCCCCCGTACAAGCCCAGCTTGGTGTGGAAGGACGGACGGACGTTGCGGACTTGCTGGAATATAAGTAAGGCATCAAGGTGGACATCAGTGGACATTCATTTTATTTACATCCTACTAATATAATAAATGTGAAAGTTGGTGAGTGAGTGAGCGGCTGGACGGATTTGGATGAAATTTGGCAAAAAGTTAGTTTATAACCTGGATTAAAACATAGGATACTTTTTATCTCGAAAGGGATTGAATGGGGGGGGGATTTTAGGGATTAAATCTCGAAATAATAACCGCTGGGCTTAGTCATGAAATTTGGTACGTATATAGCTGCATATCTGGAATAACACATAGCCTACTTTTTATCCTGATATTCCCACGGGATAGGGATAAAACCTCGAAATAACAACCGCTTGGTTTAGAGTCATGAAATTTGGCATGGTTGTTATAACGTCAATGAGAACCACGATGTAATTAAAAACCACGAGAATATAATAAAGTCCCGGAATTTAAATTCAACTGCTGTATCTAATGATTTACGCGTGCGAAGCCGCGGGTAAACGCTAGTCTTTACATATAGGGGTCTTTAAATATTACACCGCATCATGCCATGACCTACTGAATGACACGAATAAGTGCCTACTGAATTCTCATCATTATGCAATAGATTTTTTTTCTACATCTCACAAGCTCACTTCACTGCTCCTTTAATTATTTAAGCTTCATTGCATCTTTAAATATTACCTTGAGTTCCTTATAAACGTAGGACTGCTTGAGTTTATCTTCGTACGCGGAAGGCACCACCCCTGTATCGTGCGTCGCCTCGCCCGATATTATGAGATCCATGGCTGCCTCCGCTGCTAGCATACCTGCCGAATAAATCCTGTACGTATGGTAAGTGACATACGTAATAAAATTTGATTGATTATTTTCAGCGGCAGTTTTCTGATTTGGGAACAGGACGTTTTAAAAAAAAAAGTGTACCCTTTTTTTTGAAATTATGGAAAAATATGGTTTTTCCTACTCAGAGTCAAGAGCATAATCGTTTCCGAAAGTTTAAAAAAATGTCCCCAAAAAAATGGCAGTTTAGCGACGTTTTTTTCATACACTCAGTGTATGGGCGTGACAAAACTGACTCATAAAATTTTGTATGAAAAAATGGGGACAATTTTTGAAACGATAAACAAGAAACACTTTATTTTACTTATTTTTCCCATGTCAGGAGCGTGACCTGTCGTTTCGCCGTGTTTAATTACGCAGATTTTTGTTTATCAGGCAACTATCGGCAGATCTCTCCTTTGACCGAGTAATGTTTGGTATAATTTCGTAACGCTTATTATTTGTTTCGCCAAGTAGTCTGTAGGTAGAGTAGCGATATGCACAGTTACGTTTAGTCGATTGTTTGTTTCGTAATTGTTTCAGTTAACTGAACAACTGTTCATCGAAACACGATAAACAGAGTTATCACATGACTTCAAAATGACGTTAGGAAAAGGTAGAATTATGAGCAACAACGCTAATGTCAGTCCCAAACCGGTAGCGTCGCGATTTGCAACATAAAAATCCCCATTAGGTGGACTGACGACATCGTGAGAATTGCGGATAACCGGTGGATGCAAGTGACGAGTTGTCGTTCATTGTGGCGTTCTAAAGGGGAGGTCTTTGTTCAGCAGTGGACGTCTTCTGGCTGATGATGATGATGATGATGAAAATAAACACAAATGCGAAAGCGAAAAGTTGTTCGAGCAAACGTTCGAATGTATAGTGATTAAAGGCTAAACTAATTTCTGCTAAAGGTTAAGTTACGAAACAATACATCTGGAAACAAATCCATCGGCGTATGTACCGTAAGAGCGTTTTCACATTATCCGATTCGATATCGGTATCGGACGACGATACGACATCGGGGCAAGTAAAATGTATGAAATATGTACCTGTGTTTCACATTCTCCGGCCCGATATCGGATATCGGAGCCGACACCGATATGTTCACGGCACGGCACCATCGGACGCCCGTGGGCTGTCCGACGATAAAGTTTGTATGTGTGCTATGCATGTAGCTACATTGTTTCTGTGTGCGTAGAGGCCGATGCGTGGTGGCCATTTTGAGCCGGCCGTATAAGAACGATTTTGTCGGAAATATGTGAAAGCAGCACATGGTGTCGGCTATCGGATATCGGATCGGATAATGTGAAAACGCTCTTATTCGGCGAAATGTTCGAGTATCTGCCAATCAATAATTTGCGTAAAAATTGTCGACAAATCATTAGGTAACCGGTCACGAATAAATGTTTACTCTCTTTATTTATTTTTATACTCACCGCTCTTCATGGCATTATGCGTCCCTTTTATCCGGGGCATGTTGAGGTAGCCAGCCGTGTCGCCGACCAGACAACCTCCGGGGAACACCGGGATCGGCATGCACTGCCAGCCGCCCTCGACTAATGCGCGGGCGCCGTATGCTATTCTAGAACCGCCTGGGAAGCAAATAAGTTTTTGTTAAAAATGTAGGTCAACTTTTTCTTGTCACTCGTTGCTATAGTTACGGTCTCCTGGGTCACTCTTTAAACCGTTTTTATGCCCCATCTATAATTAATTGGTTTCTTCTATTAAACTTTACTACTTTTGTCCCCTCGCTGACGGGACAGAATAACAACAAGAAATAGTTGATCCAGCCTTGTATTAATACAAGTTTTTTTTTGCAGACTGTGCAGTGCCTTAAATTTAATTTGTAAGGTAATTTCAAGTTGAATTCAAGCTTGTAATAAGATATGTAATTTCTTGAATCAGGATTTACTCTGCGGCAAACAAATACTTTGCTCACCTTCGTGACATGCTAGACTCGCGCCTAACATCTGGTAGAAAGGCGAACGGTTGTGTTGCTCTGAGGATGAACTCTGGTCGAGTTCGAAACGCGGTGGTGGTGGTGATAGATAGGTTTGTGATGTGTGTGTGTTCTTACAGTGCGGAGGTGGAGGCACGAATACACGTTGTAAAGTAGACAGACATAGCTATCGTAAGGTCGCGGGTGAGCAAAATAATTGTTTGTAGTTCAACAAAATAGTGTTTAAAGTTGTCAGCAAATGGATCTTGGAATTCATGTAATACTACAAAATTCACCTTCTAATAGCGGCTTCACATAGGGATGCAGTTTGAACCGCTGGAACTCCCTGAAGGGGCTCATGTAGGGGTTGGCGTAATCCAATCCTACCACGAACCCCGCAGCCACTAGCGGGGCCTCTCCTTCTGGCACCTTCAAATGGTAGATGAAGGAACCCCCGTATGTGTTCTTGTCCAAGGGCCAGCCGATGGTATGCTCGACTAGGCCCGGTTTGTGGTTCTGGAAGGGACATCCTTCATTAATAAATTTTATTTGACAGATAAATGAGATGCTGTCTCCAACTAAACTAACCTAACTAGTCTTAAACTAACCTAACCTACTACATTATATAAGATGACATTAAAAAAAACCTGAAAACAGCACGGTTCTATTTCATGGCAAACGTTGGTGTGGCAAGTGAAATTCGGGCAAGTAAAGGTATACGATTCAGACAAAACAAACAGAGACGGCATCACAGATATCTGTGACATAAAAGTAATAAATGAATCTTGAAACAGGGGGTTAGACCATTTAATTAGCATCTAAATTAGTCTTAATAGTCATCATCATCATCCCAGCCCGAGATCAGTTTTTTTTATTTATTTTACTGGATGACAAACGAGCAAGTGGGTCTCCTGATGGTAAGAGATTACCACCGCCCATAAACATCTGCAACAGGGTATTGCAGATGCGTTGCCAACCTAGAGGCCTAAGATGGGATACCTCAAGTGCCAGTTATTTTTTACTTTCCACGCAGAAACACAACAGTGCAAGCACTGCTGCTTCACGGCAGAATTAGCGAACAAGATGGTGGTAGCAATCCGGGCGGACCTTGCACAAGGTCCTACCACCTGCAGTTTGCGCCGTACACATCTAGTAAATAATGTTTTTCCACCCTATTTTTTCGGATGAATTCGTATTTATCTTGATGATGATGATGATGCTAAATTTTCTTCAGTAAGCTAGTAGAGAAAGCAAGATAATTAAGAACTTTTCCGACAAAATACGATGGCAAAAGCCTTTCTATACATCTGTAGTTCTCACGCAGACCCAATGCGGATCGAAAATTTCACGCACATCATTGGATTATTCGCGGGTTCCTTTGGATGTTCCTTCAGAAGACTTGAAGGAAGAACTGCGTTAATTTTTTCGCCTTTGTGCCGTTCGTAGTAGCATCTTCAGCTTTTGCAAAGGAACAATGGCAAAAAATGAACGCAGTTCCTCCTTCAAATCTTGTGAAGGAACTAGTGCGGGAAAACACGCAATAGTTCCATCGAAGGAACAGCCAAAAACCAAGTTTAGACTTGCAAGAAAAATCGTGCAAGTTGCATTACATTGTGGCGGTAGATTGACCACTACAAACTCGTTGGCTTTACGGCCTCGCAACTTGCACGATTTTTCTTGCAAGTCTAAACTGGGCTAAAGGATCTACCGCGAATAATCCCGTCATTGAATTGCTTCACGATTGGTTCCTTCAGCGTAAAGCTCGTGGTAAATCTAATGTAATTTTGCACATGAATTTAAAAAAAAACTCAGAGGTGCTGGCCCAGATTTGAACCCAGGATCCTCTGCTTGAGGCCATAGGTCAAACCACTAGGCCACCACGATTTTTTTAATCTGTATCATCCAAGGTGAACGTGGAAATGGTATTAGGGAAATTTTCTTTTTACATTTCCTATCACAATAAAATACAGCGGAGTGATAATGTCCCGTAGGTTTCTTACGTAACCCCATGAATCATACGAGTACTTAATAGTAGATTATTGTCGTGGCTTGGAAGTAGGCAATTGCTGGCTGAGTATGAGTATTAAATGGACGAGCTTGCGAGTCCGTTTAACTAATACGAAGCCAGCAATTGCTATTCCAGCCGAGACTAATATAAAGCTTTTCTCAAAAATGGTGAATAATTCTGAAATAGAATAAACTTTTTCTCAAAATATATTATATAATTTATTTTATTCCAATATTTTTCTTATGCTTTCCCGCCTTTTTTCATTAAAAATAAACTGCAGGTGTATTTTTCCACCGAAAACACCACAAGCTATTTCAGACCCAATAGAAAAAATCCGGAATTCCAACAAATATCTGATACCGGCCATTAGACTTGGCTGTATAACGACTTGTGCCAACAATTCCATGGCCTTTTTAACTTTAAAAAATAAATGTGACTTGATTGCAGGCGCGCTAATTCATTATTGTCGAGCTAGCGCGCCTGCAATCTTTTTAACTTTTTAATTTTTCGCTGACCATAAACTATGCACTTCTCCTACTGATATGTAAAGAATAATGACAACTTTTACGGACATTTTTGAGAAAATTTGTTTAACTTACTTCAGGTTTGACCTCCCACAGTTCTTTAAGTCCAATACCGTAGGACTGCGGCTCGCTTTTCTCTCTCAAGTTGTACTTATTGGCTAGCATCTTTGTTAAATGCCCGTGACAGCCTGCAAATAAATAACAAATCATGTCTAACATGACTCAGATATTAAAATACATACCTACCTACATTTAAGAGAAAAATTAATACATTTTTGTACAAAGTAAGGGTGAAACCTCTGTACTACTACTGTCATGTTGACATGTGATACTTAGAAATCATAGTGAAATTGATTATTAAAAGGTTCCACCCTAGTACTTAATTTATTCGACTGTACGTACACTGACGATCGGATAGTCAAGTAAGAGAACCTGACTATGAAACTTGAAGTCCCGGATTAATAATTGAACCATAATTTCCTACCTACAGCTCAACCAATTTAGTTAGATTTGCAACAGTCCATACTCCGCCAGCAGCCCAAAATACGTAGAAGCCCAAAAGCCGGGCTTGCCCTTATAAAACCGAACAACGTCCAAACGAAAAAAAAATTCTAATAAAATCACTTTAATAATTTAGCGCGCTTTATTTACGTAAAATACTAATAAAGAATTGCATAAGTAACCCGCGGCACGGCCAGTGGCGCTGATTGTGACCGGCGGCGGCGCGGCGGGCAGTCTATACGATGCGGCGATAGTGTGGCGTACGTTGTAATAGCATGACACTCGCTAGTCTCCGTGGGCTTTTACGGGGCTTCCAAACGCTCTCTTCATACTTAGGAAACGTTAGTTTTGCAAATATCTATCTATAGCTGCATATATAGCACTTTCTTTGCAATTTTGAATCTGGCTTACGGAGTGAAGTTTATTGCGTTGGTTTGGAAACGCGAGTGCGCGGGCGAGATGAATATCTTCTAACCAACTTCATGATTGTTTATTTTCGAACCGTGGACTGTAGCGTAGCGTTGCAATCAATTTCAAAAAATACATAAGTACTTATTCTGGTTTTCATGCGGTGTAAGTGCGGTGCTGTGAGAGAGATTGAGTTCGGAAACGGACCAAATTACCCCTTGTGTATCCAATCCAAGTGTATAAAAGAATTCATAATCGTGTGGAAAGGTAAATATTAGTTTTATTGAAAAGAAAGATAGGTATCATTGCGTCCAAAAGCCGACTGACTTGTGTATTTCACAGACTAGTAAAGATTGAGGAGTAAAGCGGCAACAAGATGATTACCTACATTAAATGATAAAAAATACAAAAACATATCTCTCGGCTTGCAATAGTCTGATAGTATGTCGAAGTTAGACACTGTAACTTTAAAAATGATTATAATAATTTGGTTAATTGACCTTCGGCAAATATGGTGACCTTGGAATGGAACTCCATGCCTCGCTCGAACATGTCCTTAGGCTCCCGTCTTTGGCAATCCAACGTCGCCGGTTGCTACGCCCTTCAGCGAGCCGTCGTCGCGATATAGGAGCTCCGCGCGCCGCGCGCAACCTGGCCTATACCTGGAAAAAGTAGATACTATCACACATTACAAGTACTACATAATTACAGGTCGATTCGGCAGAGCTGGCACGAATGGATTGAATGAGTAAATGAAGTATATGTGTGTTGTGTTACCTATCTGTATAAACTTCACACAAATATGAAAATGCCATGCATGTGTCATTTTCCTCCAAAAATATCTAAATGACATTAATTTCTTGCTTGTGAATCGACTAGTACCAATAAATAAATAAATATCATGGGACACTTGAAACCTGACCTAGTCCCAAACTAAGCAAAGCTTGTACTTACTATGGACACTAGGCAACGGATTAACATACTTATATAGATCCAAAACCGCCAGAAACAAAACATAATAATATAAGAAATCAATCTGAAATAGTTTTGTTTATGATGCTAGATTTCTATATATTTGACACTTTTTTTGTAAACATTTGTAAGTTAACAATAAACATTGATGATTTGTAGCACTTGTAATTTTGTGGTATAGTCAAACAATTTCATTCCTAGGATACCACAGAACCAGTCGCAGTCGTAATGACATTCAACGTCATTAGATAAATAGTGTTATAGAAACAGAATTATTTACAATGATAGATAAGGTTCCATGGTGGCCCAGGAATCCAATTGGTTGACTGTACAGAGAGCCTGATTGTTGGGAGAGGGAGAGTGGCTTACCTCGGCACCAGCCGCCCCTGTACAGGGGCCTGGTTGTTGGGAGAGGGAGAGTGGCTTACCTCGGCACCAGTCCCTCTGTACAGGGCCTGGCTGTTGGAGAGGGAGAGTGGCTTACCTCGGCACCAGTCCCCTCTGTACAGGGGCCTGGCTGTTGGGAGAGGGAGAGTGGCTTACCTCGGCACAGTCCCCTCTGTAAGGGGCCTGGCTGTTGGGAGAGGGAGTGGCTTACCTCGGCACCAGTCGCCTCTGTACAGGGCCTGGCTGTTGGGAGAGGGAGAGTGGCTTACCTCGGCACCAGTCGCCTCTGTACAGGGGCCTGGCTGTTGGGAGAGAGAGAGTGGCTTACCTCGGCACCAGTCCCCTCTGTACAGGGGCTGGCTGTTGGGAGAGGGAGAGTGGCTTACCTCGGCACCAGTCGCCTCTGTACAGGGCCTGGCTGTTGGGAGAGGGAGAGTGGCTTACCTCGGCACCAGTCGCCTCTGTACAGGGCCTGGCTGTTGGGAGAGGAGAGTGGCTTACCTCGGCACCAGTCGCCTCTGTACAGGGGCCTGGCTGTTGGGAGAGGGAGAGTGGCTTACCTCGGCACCAGTCGCCTCTGTACAGGGGCCTGGCTGTTGGGAGAGGGAGAGTGGCTTACCTCGGCACCAGTCGCCTCTGTACAGGGGCCTGGCTGTTGGGAGAGGGAGAGTGCTTACCTCGGCACCAGTCGCCTCTGTACAGGGCCTGGCTGTTGGGAGAGGGAGAGTGGCTTACCTCGGCACCAGTCGCCTCTGTACAGGGGCCTGGCTGTTGGGAGAGGGAGAGTGGCTTACCTGGCACCAGTCGCCTCTGTACAGAGGCCTGATTGTTGGGAGAGGGAGAGTGGCTTACCTCGGCACCAGTCGCCTCTGTACAGGGGCCTGGCTGTTGGGAGAGGGAGAGTGGCTTACCTCGGCACCAGTCGCCTCTGTACAGGGGCCTGGCTGTTGGAGAGGGAGAGTGGCTTACCTCGGCACCAGTCGCCTCTGTACAGGGGCCTGGCTGTTGGGAGAGGGAGAGTGGCTTACCTCGGCACCAGTCGCCTCTGTACAGGGGCTGGCTGTTGGGAGAGGGAGAGTGGCTTACCTCGGCACCAGTCGCCTCTGTACAGGGGCCTGGCTGTTGGGAGAGGGAGAGTGGCTTACCTCGGCACCAGTCGCCTCTGTACAGGGGCCTGGCTGTTGGGAGAGGGAGAGTGGCTTACCTCGGCACCAGTCGCCTCTGTACAGGGGCCTGTCTGTTGGGAGAGGGAGAGTGGCTTACCTCGGCACCAGCCGCCTCTGCCTGCTCCGACATCCACTTCACCAGATGTCCCAGCCTCACTACATAGTTGCCGTGGTTGTAAATGGGCATACCTGTGGAGGACACATCATTTTTTTCTTCATGAACTGAATAGCATAATTTTTTTTTTAAATTAAATTGCGGTCTTTAAATTTAAATTATATTTAGCATTGTGTTTTTAGTTACTGGCCTTGAAACAAATCTGCTGACGTTTTAGGCACATTGTATTTTTCCAAATGATTTTTCATTAGAATTTGGTAATTTGGAAAAAAATCTTTAAGTCTTGTCTTTGTTAATTAACTAATCCTCCCCTTAAAAATAATTGTTTTAATAAACAATCACCTGTAGAAAATATCAGCAAATTAACTGCATTTTGTCATTGTATATTAAGTTAATGTTACTGATTTGTGGTGCTCAAATAAAGAATATTTTTTTACTGTATAGTACAACTGAGACTGGGTTTGAATAACTTACCAGGTAACACTGGAATAGGAATCCTCCCGCCCTTAGTCAGGTATCCGAACTTGTCCGCATTGACCTCCGTATCCATTGGAGCTCCCTTCTCCTTCCAGTCGGGAATGAGCTCATTCAGTGCTATTGGATCCACACAGGCACCTGAGAGGATGTGGCCACCCGCTTCAGCTGCCTTCTCTAGAAGAGTTACTCGTACTTCCTGAAAAACACCAATAACTTTACAAAACTCAGCTGTGTTTTTTTTCCAATCTTGTATTTTTATTTTAACAACACTACACCAAATGTGACAATTTCAGCATAGATTGATAAGCAAATAAAGTGTTAAAATAAAATAAAAACTTGGCTGAGTCAAAATTTACCACTTACTTTCACTATCTACATATACAATTTATTACTTCTAATTCTGAAAGCATATAAATATAACTTTTCTAATTTCTTAGGATAATTCTTGTACAAAGTGCGTGTGGCTTTACTCATGGATAAAAAAAGCTAACCGCATCCGCATCCCGCAGGAATTTGGAATAATGCCCTTATTTATTATTGCTTTTCTGTTACTCAATGGCTGTCTAATTTCAAGTCTCTGGCTCCAATCGTGGCTCCAGGTGTATTTAAACAAAGCTGTGCGAGAAAAACCCACCAACATCAATAATTTTTGTATGTTACCCTCAGTGAGGATAAAAGTATGTCAAAGCTTTTGTACACTAACTGTAAAGTGATCTGACGACATACCAAACTATGCTTGTCATAATCTTCAGTTTACCTAACGATAATGCTTACTTCATGCACTTGAAGTATAGAATACATAGCTGCATTGAGTACTTACAGCCCCCTTTCTTCGGCAATCTGTCGAGCTCGGATGGCAGCAGCCATGCCTGCTGGACCTCCTCCGATGATCAGAATATCTGTCTCCTCCGCTATACGCTCCATGTTTATATCTAGAAGATAATTTTAGTCATTACCAGTGTTTTTTAACCATTTTTTAGTATCCACTGTGATAGCTGAAAGAAAATGTCTCAAATAATGCCCCAATTTTTGTTTCAACATTTATAACTGTAACTTCTATCTGTCTGTAGATGCCTTAGAATAATTTTGGATATTTTTTTTTTTCTTGAAATATAGGTTTGCGGATTTATCGGACTGGCAGACCTTCCAAATGATTTCTCAGTCTTAGGGATTTTTAAATTGAACCAACTCTACTAACTATTGCCTGTACCTACATAAATAAAACTAAATGAAAAGTGTGAAAATATAATGGACAAAGACAATTTTATCTAGATTTTCTGCAGTTACGGAGGTGGCAAAATTCAATTACAAACCCATTTTAATGCATTAAGACTTACAAGGTTCATTTTCTATTTAACAGATTCACTGGCACTGCTTAGATGTTAAAATGTAATAGAATGACACTAAACCATAGTGACTCATAGGCACTCAAAAATACTGTGATAGCTGTTGTGTCAAATAGCATGGTATGCATTTTACGGTCATAGCCATTATGACCAGCAAATGTGCTAAGTTGAGTAGTTGTGAAAAATTATTTCTGAGCCAAATTCTTGTTTAATTACTAATATTTTTACAATTGTTTTTTTTGTTACCAAGCACTTATTATTATCATTATCATAGTCAATCTTAATTGCTTGTGTAATATTTCGGTAATGCTTGATAAAGTATTTAAAGGTCATTGATAGGGTTGTCACTTAATAAACTTGTTTCAATCATTAAGAACATTATATATTTTTTTACATTAAATTGCAACTAATAAAAATGAAATGATCTAGTCTTGTACAAGATAAGTGGATTATATGTGGCAGTTTGCCAGTTTAGTATAGTATTTTATGTAGAAGTTCTCAAGGTGCATGTTCTTGACCTTTGATCACACCTAAAATTAATTTAAAAGCCATGCCAAAATAAGAATGTTTACTAAAACATTCCTGTAATGAAGTTGAACTTTTAGAAGAGTGAAAATATAACCGATGGGTGAGTGAGATGTCGCTCAGTTTTTAAAACAAATGTGCATTAATTACTAGTGATAAGCTGCTGTAAATAATATTATAAGTGACAGTATTATAAATATTAGTTACTAGGTAAACATTTCCGTGGTAGTTCTCACTAAATGCGTAAGATACAACGCTAATTATCACAAATATACACACCTTTCCATCTCGGGTCTTTATCTCTAGGATGTATCGTATAATGTGTGGTTATTTTTGGGTAAACATCAGAATAAAGTCTTCTGGCAGCATTTGTTAGCCTCCCCACTGAAAAGTAATGACAAAAATTAACAAAAACAAGTGAACACCGACCAAAACAAATAAAGTGAACTTTGAACTTTTCATTTTAACACTACATTGCGTAACACAATTTCAGCATTATTTAGCGCATACATCAATTACATCATTTTCTACTGTAAAACAACTACAACTAATAAAAACTACAGACATAATTTACAAAATACGATAACTTCACTAACAGCTGATACGCAACGTCACTGAAAAACAACTTTGGAACTGCACAAAAAAAAACACTGTTACATTGAAATTGCATAATATGCATATCTGTTACACATTTATTATTGAAATTAGCCTGTTATTATCACAAATTTTATTTAAAAAGTATTTATTTACCCTGACGAGCCGAACTAACAATTGCCGCCGCCATGTTTTCAGAACATGCGTTCCGTTACTGCACTGAACTGAGATGGATGACCTAACGTTACGTTGTTGTGTTGATTAAATTTAACTTGAGTTTTGTTATAAAATTCACCTTGTGGCTAAATATGAAGTTAAAAAAATAAAACGTTTTAAATTTATTGTAGTTGGTTTATTTAAAAGCATTTTTTTATCAAAATCATAAAGAAAATGGTAGCACTAAAATATTGATTAGTCGGTACATAGAACGAAACGTAATTCTATCTGAGTGGGAACTGGGAACAAAGCAGTAATAGCGCCAAGTTTTCTTATTAGTCCAAAGTCAAATGTTAAATTTAACAAATTTAAAAAGTAAGTCATTTTAAAAAATTACTCTTCATGAATTCCGCATTAAAGATATGATATGAGTAACTTTATTCGTCAGCTCAGCAAAAATAAAACTACTTGTATACGCTAAGAAATATTTTATTTAAAAAAAATTAAGTCGTACATAAATTAGTAAAAGACAATATTTTATACTTTAATAGTATAATCTACTTCACGGGTTTCATCTGCCACAGACCATCGTTGAGATAATGGCAATTTTCGATGCCTACGCCTTTGTTTACTTTTGCTCTGAAAAATAAAAAATAAAGTTTATTAAATAATAAGAAAGAAAACTTTATTCGTGACGACCTGGGAAAAATAAAATAAACATAATGAAATTAAAACTTGCATATCACGAAATGGCCCAAATCAGCAAAATGCCGGTCTTGTGAACGTCTAATTATGTATGTAATCCCAAATATTTTTGTTGGTGTACTATAGTAGGCTATCATCCCGAACATCAGTTTGATTTAAAGTAATTTTGGATGTATCAAATGGCGAGCCAAATATTTCATAAAAAACTTAGAATATTTTGCATAAACAGAAAACCAGATTATTTGACAATTTATCCTTACATGTCGTCAGTAGAAAGAGACGTCATTCCCACAGCAAGCGCATGTTGTTTTCCTTCTGCCATAACCGCTACGACCTGGCCCTTCTCTACCGGAGACATTCGAGCCCCAGGCGAAGTGAGCCCGGGACACATGATGTTAGCGCCGCTGAGTACAAAACGGATGGCGCCTTTGTCGACCTGCTGCATCGGAAGGAAGAAGGGATCTAGAAATAAATGGTAGAAGTTAGATAACTATTTGACCTGACATTAAATTGCCACGTAAATTATGTGATCTAATGGGGAATGGATGAAAATTTTAGAAACGCGTGAAACTTTTTTTATCAATAAGAATAACCTTCCTAATTAACAGAAAAAAATATCAGATTTTTAAGTAGCATAAATTAATTTTAAAAATTGAAAGATTTTTCTTTACCACCAAATTACGACAGTCCGGTTGGTTACGGGTTGTTCCATATCCCAGAACAAAAAATAAAAAAAAGAAGTTATGTATGTGTCTTTGACTCGTTTGTTTATGTTTTGACAGGTGACACTCTTTACCGGTCCGGATAATACCAACATAGAAATGCCGACCCTGTTTTTCATGTACACGCCCATAGAAACTGACATGAGCTTAGAAATTTGTCGTAGTCCGCTATCGTAATTTTGCCGGCAAAGAAAACTCTTTCATTTTTTTAAATTAATTGATACTACTTAAAAATCAGTCATTTTTCCTGTTAATTAGAAAGGTAATTCCTATCGATAAAAAAAGTTTCAAGCGTTTCTAAAAAAAATTTATCCATTCCCCGTTATACAGTCCAACACAATGGATAATATGAAAATTATAATTTTTCATAAAACTTGTGGCCATATTATGCATTTCACATCTTTATGCATATGTAAAAGATCACATTAAGAAACTAAACTCAAAAGATTGAAATCGTAATACAAAATTAGTGTTTCGAGTTTAGATAATGCTCGACAATAATTATTGAAGTCAAATTACATGTTGAAGTCTAGTTCAAATCTCAATGTATGGAAACCACAAATTTAATTAGACTAATTTTTAAAAAACGAGTTAATGCATTATGTTGTCTTACACTTATGCAAAAGCCTTAAAGTTGGCATCCAAGGTCCCTCACGGTGTCTGAAGAAGAGCAACTCTCCTGCACTGTTCACCATTATCTCGATGTGATCGTGACTAGAAAAAAACATACGAATCAATTTCCGATAGTAGTACCTTATTTAATCGTATGGCGTAAAACATTAAACAATTACACTAAAGAAACTACAAACTAGCTATAAATCCACATTCAGGGTCCCAAGCCACGACATTGTGTCAGGTGTCAGATTGTACAGATCTCCAGGGGAGCCCGAGTATGAGTGTAGAGGGCAGCGCTGTCCAATGTGCTCCATAGTTTGAGCCTCTTCGCCGCATTCGCAAATTATTAAATAATAAGTAGTACCTTCCTAAATTATTTTAAAACAACGTTGAAAAAACACTCTTACAGCAATTAATTCGAACTTGATCTTGCACACTACCGCTCAGCCGCTCACATCAAAAGTATCAAAAAAATATCATAGATGGCGCTAGTGATAAATAAATAAGATACCAGCTGCCAAATAAGCAAGGAGAGGCAAGTGACCCCTCTAATTAGTAGGTAGAGTAGATCCTATTCAATAGAAGTAACCTTACACAATTTTCGAAGTCAGCCCAACTTAATAAAACTGTGTAGCCTAGCCACTGTGTAGCCTAGCCAATATTTTTAGTATAATAAGTTATTATATAAATCAGAAGCAGCGCCTTCAATGCGATTTAATTTACTTCAGCGCGCCTTCAATGCGATTTAATTTACTTCAAAGTAACCTTTGGACGGTAAAGGCAGATATAACATACAAGAAGTACTGTTAGATACTTTTATAATCTGGGTAAGTATACCATATCCCACGAGCTCACTTCACATGCAGTCCCACTTACTAAGTAGCTCTGTAAATTATGTTTGCAATATTTTGCTCGATCCAGAGACGAGTGGAAGGAGAAGGGGAGGCTTTTGCCCAGCAGTTGGACACCGTATAGGCCAGTGTTTTTAGGGTTCCAGAGCCAAAATGGCAAAAACGGAACCCTTATAGTTTCGCCATGTCTGTCTGTCTGTCCGTCCGTCCGCGGCTTTGCTCAGGGACTATCAATGCTGGAAAGCTGTAATTTTGCACGGATATATATGTAAACTATGCCGACAAAAAACAAAATGGTACAATAAAAAAATCCATAAAAATTTTTTTAGGGTACCTCCCATAGACTTAGTGGGGTGATTTTTTTTTCTCATCCAACCCGTCGCCAAATATTTTTCAAATCCAGGGGGTCCATTCCGAAATAGTTTGAAAACCACTGGTAGGTATAGACTGTATAAAAAAATATGTTACCATTTGACAATCCTGAAAGTGTCCTTCTTAGGCAGAACTTGGTCTATGTAGTTTTCAAGATGCGGGTACAGTTCCAGAAGCCTGGCTCTTATGCCCTTCTGTACCGAAGACTTGAGCTGCTGTGTGCCAGATATGCTCTCTTTCTCGTCGAATCTGGAATGAAAAAAAAACCGTAAATTGAAGGTAGGGAAGAGCCGTGAATGGAATAAGTAAGTTTCGAGGGTACTTATTATGCCAATTCTGTGGTGTTAAGGAAAAGATGAATGAGTCAAAAAAAAATTGAAAAATGAGATTTTGCACTCATTGGTTCAAAACACTATTATGTGTCACGGCAATTAGAACATGAGTCAATATATTTTTTTTTTTTTACTCATCTCCTTTTTCCTTAACACCACAGAATTATTGGCGTGATTGTATGAGTTTTATCGGCTAGAGGGTGTTGAGAATTCAGAAGTACCAACTTTTATGTTTAGGCCTTCAGAAACACTGGAAGACTTTTTAATAGCTTTAATATTACCTACTTTTAAACTACTGTACTTTTTTGACAATTTTAAAACGAGCAAATAAGTTATTCTTGTAATAGTGCAAAAAACACCTTCGTCCCCGGCAACTAATTACTAAGCTCTTACGCTATGCCTATGCATATCACACAGCAGTCACAAATACGTGTCACTGGCAAAGAAGTAAGAACTAAAAAGTCACAGACGTAACACATTCCGGTGCTAGTAACACAACGTTTGTGATCAAAAATTCTTACTCCTATGAGCCGGTGACACGCATGTGTGTCAACAGAATTCGTAAATCCTAAAGGCTGGCATAGCGTAGGGCTTAGCGGAACGTTGCCTGAGCCGGAGCAGAAGGTGACGACTGACGAATAACGATCCACTAAGCTCTCGCGCTATGCCTACGCATATCCCACAGCAGTCACAAATACGTGTCACTAGCATAAAAAGCAGACGTTAAACAAAAGTCACATAATTAACGGCTACATAATATATTAGTTGCATTTGTTCAATTTTCTTGTAAGTAATAAATTGTAATGAAGGTACCTCCTACTTGCAAAAGGGAACTATATTTTCTGTCACTTAAATTTAGATTTGTCACTAAACTGCGATACCCTAATTATTATATCTATCCCTAAGAAATATATTGGTCATCAAATTAATCAAATCTGTATCCTAATTTATAGTTTGATCATCAAAATTCGATCACCAAAATAATAGATCTGTCACCTAATAAATAGATCAGTTCCTTAATTTTTGCTTCTACTCTACCTATTCTAATAAGGCAGGTCTGGTTAGGTACGACGACGAGCGAAGCGAGGAGGAATGTTAGGTAGAACTGCTACCCTCAGTGCGCAAGCCGAGCGAGCGAAGCGAGCGTGCCGCGGCAGCGGCCGGCGAAGTGCCAGAATCGAACATTTTTTGCTAATACTTGTATGATGAATATAAATGTTTGTAGTAGGTAGGTACATGAGTCTTGGATGTTTGTATGTATTTAAGTATATAATGTGTATGTATGTCTACCCGTTGTTGTTAAGCACCCATCGAACAAATGGGGCTGAGTCAATTGGTGTAATTTGTGAGAAGATATTACTATTATTATTCGTCAAATTTCAGTTCAATTATTTGATGATCAATATTATTTTCCAGTGATTATAATTATGTTTAGGAAGCAATTTCTATATTGTTTGGTGATTCAGTTTTAGTTACACATCTATTATTTTAGAACCCAATATAATTATTTGATGATCAATATTATTTCCGAGTAATTTTTAAATAATATTTAGTAATTAACCGTTTTAATATTATTTGGTGATACAATTTAGGTGACAGACTACTATTTTAGGAACAAATTTTTTAATTTATTACAATTATTACTTACTTACATTTATTAGGTGATCAATAAAATCATACCCCTTGCAAAATAGTATTGATTCAGTTGGCTTATTATTATTATGACGCGCATAGGTACTGAACTGAAGTAGTGTCGCTTAGTAACGTACCTACAAAGAAATAAGTAGTTCAGCTCGAATACTAAACAGCTAGCGGGCGAAATAATTAATACCAATTGAATTAGCATAAGCGCTAATTATTATTCTTCGGACCAAACCTTCGGTCAACAAAATTCTGAAAGAACTTCAAACGTACTCAGGTTGCAAAAATTGCCTTGAATTTTAAAATACGTCTAACATCTGGGCACAGGCCCACGCGGGCCCAGTGCGGATTGGGAACTTCACACACACCATTGAATTTCTTCGCAGGTTTGTACAGGTTTCGTTACGATGTTTTACTTGACCGTAAAGCTCATGGTAAATTTCAAATGTTGAATTTCGAAAAAGTCAGAGGAGTGTCACCGGGTTTGAACCCACGATCCTCTGCTTGAGAGGCCATAAGTCAAACCACTAGCTAGGCCACCACGACTATATACTTGTCATATCGTTTTAAAATTGTGTATCTAGGCACACTGAAGCAGCACGTGGCAGCACACTGTCAGCTTATACCTTATCCAATTCTATAAATAAGTATACCTTATCCACTATAGTTCGGTAAAGTACCTAAGTAAAAGTACTTGTACTATTACTTATTCTGTGGTAAAAGCAAGGCTAAGTTTCTACCCCCTGGAGGCGCAAGCTTGTTAGCCACGATAACAAGACATTGCTATTTTATAAGTAGGTACAATTTCTCCATAGGCAAACGTCCAATGTACGTACTAAGTACACTAATACAATAGGCTTAAAGACCAACTTGCCTTACCTAGCCTCATCAGACTTTTTTTTTATTCAACTGGATGGCAAACGAGCAAGTGGGTCTCCTGATGATAAGAGATCACCACCGCCCATAGACACCTGCAACACCAGGGGGATTGCAGATGCGTTGCCAACCTAGAGGCCTAAGATGGGATACCTCAAGTGCCAGTAATTTCACCGGCTGTCTTACTCTCCACGCCGAAACACAACAGTGCAAGCACTGCTGTTTCACGGCAGGATTAGCGAGCAAGATGGTGGTAGCAATCCGGGCGGACCTTGCACAAGGTCCTACCACCTGCAGACTAACGTATTTCGAGCATTATTTTTTTATCTTCTAAGTTACTACCAGATTCTCTCAGTTAAATTAAATACCTAACAGATTTATTTTTTGTTAAGCAGAGCACCTACGTCACGTTTAACGTAAACAAGGCCCGCCCCGCTCAATGTCATTGTATTACATTTACACGCGTTCGGCCTAGTCACGTTTTTATATTATCGTATTCCTATCGTAGGTGAATAACATACACGTTGAGCACAAAGTACATTGCTGGGTCAACATCAAACTGTAAAAGGCAGGCGCAATAAAACTCGACGTTGTAAAGAATTCAAGCGATATTATTGCGAGTGGAAAAATGGAAATGTGTGAAGGAATTCGGAATTGGTAAAGTCAGAGGCGAGCCAAGCGTAACGGACGAGTGATATCTGCTGTTTTAATAGTTCACTTCCAGTCAGTCTGAACTGGATAATATTTCAGATTTCGCTCCTGCAATACAATTAAAATACCTACAATTAAAAGTATTTCGAAAAATGTTGCGATTGTGAGCACGGTTATCTGACCAATGTTTTTATAGTACCTATTTACATGAGTACCTACAATAATTTAGTATAGTTTATAGTGTCCACGAAACAAATTGTCATGAAATGAAAAAAGGCACAAGGAGATCCATAATGTATTCATAGCTTAAGACCATTTTTGTACACCCTCATTGACAAATAAACATTATTATTATTGATATAATATACAATATCGTAATTTCATTGTGCATTTTAGATAAGAAAACTGTAACTTTTTATTCGGTGATGTTTTTTTGTTTTTATTGATGCATCGTTTATTTTTCCCGAACTTGGCTACGCACTTTAAGGTTTTATGCAGTGAACCCGTTCGCCCCGTTATGGTAATGAAATGAAGTAAGTAAACATTCTTATTTATTACCATAACATTACGATTTACGCGTACGACTTGCATGAATTGTTTACTAAAATATAAAATTAAACTTGAAATGACGTCTGTACCCTTAGTGTAAGTTCTCGGTTACAAGATACGTCTCGATCGCGTTCGCGTTAAAATCTCAATTTGTATGGAAACACGAACATCGCAAGCGTTCCGCTAGAGGCGCTGTTCGTGTTTGCATACAAATTGAGATTAGCAGGGAAAATGTTCAAAAATATAAGGTCAAAACAAAACAGGATTGTCGAAGGTATTAAATCGTAATAGTTAAACGATTGTGACAGTTAATTTTTTTACCAGTTTTTTAGAGGACGGAAATTAAAAAAATCACAACATCGCGTACTTTGAATCAACGTTAGCTTCTTTAATCTTTAATACCTCAAACAAGTTAGGTAATTTTGGCCACATAATACAAAATTAAGTTAGTACAAATTGATTGACAAAATAAATAAGTTTCATAGTTTTTAATTATCTATACATTCATGTAGGTAGTTTTAATAGTTAATAGTGTAGTAGGTATATCTTTATAGCGGTCCGAGCATGTCCGAGGGTTACCGATGGCGCTGGCGGAAAAACAGCGCTGAGGTCTACGGGGTGTTGGATGCTGGGCTAGTGTTTCCTATTCACAACCGCAATACATGTACTATCTTATCTATACTTTTGTGCCATCAGCCAAATGTGTGGTCTACCACTACCACCCTACAGTTGATAATCGTTTGCGCTTGTCATAAAACAATAATGCCAATAGACGTGTCTGTCAACTTGAAAGTTCCACTTTAGTGACATATTCATTTCATAGGAAGTTGTTTAAAAATTGATAGACCACTTATTTGGCTGATTGTACCTACTTAATAACTAACATTGTTGGGTAGGTTAGGTAATGATTCGAGCGTTTCAATCGCCTCAATTTTCGTGGTCACATTTTTTGTGAATCGGCTGCAGAATTTGATGACATTTTCGAATATTTTTTAGACGCCCGTACCAACTTCTACTAGACAACCTGGAAACTGTAACAGCTAGATCTTCTACCATTTACGTAAGTTTTCGAATAATTACCATGTTGTGTCTTGTAAATAAAGGTAGATATTTTCTTTCTTTCTATATAATACGGCTCGATCGAACCTATGCCATATTTTCTTTTAGTGCTTTTTAACGGACAGTTTATCGCTGATCTAAATTTACCGCCACGTCTTCGAACGGGACCAATGTATATCGGTCAATATACCTACCTCCGTGTGCCTCCGTGACACACACTGGCGTTTAAAGGTCGAGGAAAGGGCGAATACGCTGCATTCTCCGCAAATTCCAAAAGAACAAACGGTATTGCTCTTTTTCAAAGAAACATCGTAAATTGGACACAGAGTTTAAAACAGTCCTATTGTTAACATTCATTTTAATACTCGGTTGTTATGAAAGATCTAAACTACTTCAAACCGATACCTGGTGCATTTACATAATGTAGGTAGGTACTTTACTCATTTTTTTTTCTATCCAATTAGTATAATGCTCATAGTCTTATGAAGGACAGATCTGTCTGTATTATTGGGAATTCTTCAGCTGGTCCCGATTATTGAAGTCTGTCTGTCCGTCCGTCCGCGGCTTTGCTCAGGGACTATCAATGCTAGAAAGCTGTAATTTCACACGGATATTATGTAAACTATGCCGACAAAATGGTACAATAAAAAATTCAAAAAAAAATTTTTTAGTGTACCTCCCATAGACGTAAAAGTGGGGGTGATTTTTTTTTCCTCTTCCAACCCTATAGTGTGGAGTATCGTTGGATAGGTTTTTTTAAACCATTAGGGGTTTGATAAGACGGTTTTTCGATTCAGTGGTTTGTTTGCAAAATATTCAACTATAAAGTGAAAATTTTCATGAAAATCGAGCCCCCCCCCTCTAAAATCTTAACAGGTGGGTGGAAAATTTTGAAAAAATTCAGGATGGTAGTAAGTATTATATCAAACTTTCAAGGAAAACTATAACGGCTAAGTTTGCTTGAGAATTATTAGTAGTTTAAGAGTAAATAGCAGCCTAAGGTATAAAATATACCTAAACTTGGAAGATTACGGAATCTTAATTTATAAAATACGTTTTTTTTTTCGTAATGGCTACGGAACCCTATTTTGGGCGTGTCCGACACGCTCTTGGCCGGTTTTTAAAATAATTTTAACATATTTAAACCCTGGGAACCATTTGAATTTGTTACACTGAGAGACCTTACTTTGAACAATGACCCCACTGGCGAAATTGTCCTATTAATTAGGACAGAAAAGCCATATCTTAAAAGAGAAGACGAAGAAGAATAATGACCCCTATTAAAATTACAGACCCCTATATAATTCTTGAACAGGAAATAGATATGAAGAACAGGTTTTAGAATTAAGATTAAAAAATAAAGCATCTAATAGTAATAAAGATTAAAACGATAATAAATGATTCGACCCTGAACTAAATCGATTGTTTGTACTAAGAACAGTCTAGTGAATCTATAAGAACAAACATTTTATGGTGCTATTGTGTCGTGTATGGATCACGACACCGTGTGTGTATCGGCCATTCATCGAAGAAAAACACTTGGATGGCATCTGTTCGTGTTTTCACGGCTGTTTTAGTTTACGGCCCATGCCAGCTAAAAGGCAGACAATACCTAAAACGCGGTCGCGGTAGGTAGGTATAGAATAAGTACTTTAACAAAAAAAAATGGAAATAAAGATTTTTTTATATAAAAAACTGAAAATTAAAATGAAAAAAAAATTCTGATTGAATGACAATACAAGCACAGTCAACAAAAAGTACAGTCAGCAAAAATAGCTTGTATTATTAAAAGTGAAAATTTTAACAAATTTTGTTTTACTTATAATCATTTCAACCGACGCGTCACATGTTACATGTAATCGCCGCCGTCACGTCTGTACCCCTAGTGTAATTTTTCGGTTACAAAATACGTCTCGATCGCGTTCGCGTAAAATCTCAATTTGTATGGAAACACGAACATCGCAAACGTCCGCTAGAGCGCTGTTCGTGTTTCCATACAAATTAAGATTTTAACGCGAACGCGATCGAGACGTATTTGTAACCGAAAACTTACGCTAAGGGCACTGAAATTAGAAAGATAATTATAGTAGTAGTGATATAAACTACACATAGTGACCAACGGCCAACACAAAGTTGTGCGTAACATGTTATTATAGGTGCTATACTAAATTACGCAGTTGTATCAGACAGAGGATAATCAAGTACAGGGTGTTAGGTTTAAATTCCCTTGCCATTAAATCCCTAAGGCCACTTTTAGGATCAAAAACTGTATAATAAATTAACCTTGTTGTGTGGATGATAAGCAGAGCCCGGAATTTTCACGGCATTTTTTAACTGTCATAGTGACTCTCATTTATCGACTCTACCTAAATGATATCGATAGTAATGATATTATCGTAAAATAATAATCGTAATATCTTTTATAAATACAATAATAGAGCACTTCTTAACACTACAACAGACTTTAAATATGAAATTGAATTATTAAATTAGGAATTGTTAACTATTAATTGCTTTCATTGCATAACCATTATGACTATTTCACATTTTCGACTGCTCAAAAGTTAACTGGAAGAGATCGTTCTTTAAAGATAAAACCGTGTATTGTTGACCTCTACTTTTAATCTTTTTTAACATGTTGTGCATCGATATATCGATATTGAATATCGGAAGTCGATAAGAGAAGTCACTATGACAGATCAAAAATGCCGCTAAAATTCCGGGCTCTGATGATAAGTATTGTATGTTGGCAAAGAAGGGTCTCGAACTCGATTAAGCCCCAATTTAGGACACGTCCTTTGTCAACTGCGTAGAATGGCAATAGTGGTCTACTAATGTTGTCTTGATTTCCGTTTACTTCCACAGACTGACAGACAACTCAGTTCATTGTTAGGAACTACGTACCCTCTCCCTACGTAGCCCTCTCATTATGATAGGAGGCCTGTGCCCTGCAGTGACACGTATATAGGCCGAGATGATGACAATGATTATGAAATACGTACCTGGTAACTAACTTTTTGACCAAATAGTTTGTTTTTATGGCCTATTAAAACACCGGGTTTTTTATTTAGCGTTTTTTCTTTATCTAGCCAGTCCATGTTATTATAATGGCCTAATTAACCCAAATATGTACCTTTAGCTACCAAAAAATATCTTTAAGTACGCAGTAAACAGTTTGTGACATTTAAGGTTTTCTTATACCTAAATGAAAAAAAAACGGGAACAGGGACAAATTGACACGAAATGGTCCCAACAACTCAGCACAGCAGTAGAAAAGAAATTGAACTAGTCTGGGACTTACGATGCCGCAGACAGGCCTGTACATATGTAATAAAATTGGGTTAAATAGTGCTATAACAGCAGAGTAACAAGGGCAATTACTCAGGTCAATTAAGCATTAGTCAAGTTAACCTAATTAGCCAAACTAAATTATAAATCACTTACATTTGGGTATAGTAACTAAACCGATCGATATTTGGTGTAATATAATGTGTAGTATACAGTCTAGACTGTAGTTCAGGGTCACAGTGAAGAATGTCTAGGTTACACTACTTTACATGCCTTAGAAGTCGATTAAGCGAGTGAATCATTCCAGTGATTTTATTGTTTGATATGATCGTTCAGCTACGCCATTTGAAACAGGGTGTTATGGGGTTTGAAAACTTACAGTAAGAAATATGTTACTGACTGTCTTATAAGTATGTAGCCCTTTGTTTATGAAGTTCTTTTGGTACACAAACCCATTATGTGCCCATACCACAGAATATGAGTTTGCTATGTGTAGTTCTTATATTACCTACACGCCGAAAATCAAGAGATAAGGAATATGTACCTATTGAGAATTGATTGCAAAAAAAATGAATTGGGCACAGGTTTTTGTATTTCATTTAAGAAGGGACTACCTGTACTTAGTACCTGTTTTACTATATCGAGGAATGAAGCGACGAAATATAATAGCGATCGAACCGAACTTCACTTGTTAAAATAACAAAATTCTTATGCAAGGTATCCGGACCGGAAACTTCAGCCATTGCTTTAATACGTTCAACTGAAAATCCTTGTGAAAGTTTTTCAGGAATTTGTAATTGAAATCGACAAATGTTTCGAAGTGTTATATGACAAAGTTCTCAACTTTCAAGTGACGTAATTATTTGAAATAATAATTGCCAATAGTAAATCTTTACAGAGTATGGATTAGGTTAGAGACCTACTTAGCCACCACTACTTTGACCACAGACAAAATATTATTAGGATTGTACACTGACGAACAAAAATAACAGGTGACTCTGTCAAATTCTCATATAAAGAAACACGTTATTTTTGCTCGTCAGCGCATTTCTTACCTATGCTACATACTGGAGATATAATCTCAAAGAATACCTGGAGCACTCCGGAGCAACCAAAGACCCAAGCAAAATATTCACTTAAAGCTCATAATAAACGGAAAATTATATTACTATAGCCACAGCTATAGCTGTTCTTTGTCTGTCGTTGGCAAAATATTTGATTTGGAAAATTAATTAATATACCCATCTTTTTTGAATTTATCAGTGATTTCTCAAGCTCAGACGCTGTAATGTTTTCAAGGAATTTAAACTATATTTTAGAAATGACAGGATGATTTTTCAAGTGAGTAACTAAGTAAAATAAGAGCTTGCGAAATCATTGTTTAAAAATCTTTTCGGCTACTACCCTTCACTATGTTCGTCCCTTTTTAATATCCCAAAAAGAAAGAAAAAACCGAGCGAAGCGAAGAAAAGGCAAACCGTCCTGGCAGAGGTGATGCTTTTACATGGAAAGTCGATTTAGGAATGGTAAATATTATTGTGATTTATTTTCTTTCGGCCTTTCAAATTAAAATGATTTTCTTGTCTTGACTTTTAACACGAAGTCTTTATTTTCAAGTGGCCAGTATTTTTAAGCGTTGTCACGAAGAATGAATGGAACCCAAATATTTAGGTAAAAACATTTTTTACATGTAGTTTCATTATTTGTAATTTTATTTATCTGGAAACATGTAACATTAAACCACATCAATAGGATCACTTTGTTGTCCATCTATGCATGTATGCGTCAAGCTGTTAACACTATTTTCCTTTACATACCGGTGTGTCCTAATTTATTGACATTATTTATTTATATTTTAACTACTTAGGCATCCTAGCATCAAGGCCGCCGTGATGAAATACTAACCCTGTTACAAAACTAAAAGCACGCGGAAACCCAAAAAAGTGAAAATAGTGTCTTAGCAGACTAATTGTCATTCGGGAAAATGGACAAGCAAGGAATTTGGGTGGTGGCCGTCCAAGTAAGTGTTCGTGGCAGACCAGTGATCGTTCGAGGAAATGGCCGAGCAAGTTATTTGGATCGTGGCCGTCCTAGGAAGTGGCCGTAGCAGACCAGGGGTCGTTCGGAGAAATGGTCGAGCTGGGAAATCGATGAGCAAGTTATTTGAGTAGTGGCCGTAGCTAACCGGGAAACCGGATCAAAACACATTTGACGCCAGCAAAGCTAAGTATGTAGGTACACGCTAGTATAGGTAGGTACTGTTAGGTTATTCTGTGGTGTGTTCCGAATGCGAATCGTAAGATTTTGTAAGTGTTAAGTTTTTCAAAGTCACACCCATCACTCATCAAACAAATTCAATGAAAATTATATAAGCAGGTTGTTATCGCGAAGTTTGATAAGTGTTAGTGTTGTTCTTTGGAAAAAAATAATATCATTTTGTTAAGCTTGGCCATTTTGGTAAAGCCAAAGTCACGGTGAGCAGATAATGCCTACGCAAAATTTTAACATAATCTTTATTCTAATCAATAACTTTTTCAATAAATATAATATTTTTAGGTAAATATACTCTTTTTACAACATATATCTCCGCGTGACTGTTTATAAGATTTCACTACATTTTATAAGTATCATCTCAATCGAGATTGGCATATTTTCATTGATCATATTAAAATTACTCTTAATATGTATTTGCTGTACAGTCTAACAAACCGAATCATGGACCAGGCTAGAACCTTTGTGCTACTGATATCATGTTGCCATCCCATACATCTGCCAAAGAAATCATAGCATAATTGATACTTAAAAAGTTCCACCCTGGTAAAGTCAGCAACAAAGATATCAATACAGCCAGTGCCAAAAATATGGATACAGGACTTTATTGCCTGAACATTTAGGTCCTGTATACATTTGCACTTTGGTTGTATTCATATCTTTGTTGCTGACTGTACATGAATCAGTTTGTTCATCTTCATTCTACTGCTGATTATACCTTGCCAGCCATGTAATATTATATCCGAAGTATCGACTTTGTTTGGCCGTCGCAGATATACATAGAAAGGAAACCATACTAGTTCACGAGTATAATGCCGCGAGACGAAAACAGAAAGCCGACAATAGACGGTTCGAGAAACTTTAAGGTTCATATAGTAAGGTCGGACTAGCAGCTTTACAGAGCGACAAAGATGGATGTAAGTCTTGTAAGTATATTAGTTTCAATTCCGGTGAACTGATAAAATAGATTCCTTTCAGCTCATTTTTAGGGTTCCGTAGCCAAAATGGCAAAAACGGAACCCTTATAGTTTCGACATCTGTCTGTCTGTCTGTCTGTCCGTCCGCAACTTTGCTCAGGGACTATCAGTTAGAAAGCTGTAATTTTGCACGAATATATATGTAAACTATGCCGACAAAATGGTACAATAAAAAATCAAAAACAATTTTTTTAGAATTTCAATTTGGACCTATGTGTTCTTGAAAATAAATGATTATTATTTTTAGATTACCTCCTATAGACGTAAAGTGGGGGTGATTTTTTTTTCTCGTCCAACCTTGTAGTGTGGAGTATCGTTGGATAGGTCTTTTAAAACCATTAGAGGGTTGCTAAAACGATTTTTCGATTCAGTGCTATGTTTGCAAAATATTCAACTTGAAAGTGCAAATTTTCATTAAAATCGAGCGTCCCCCCCCCTCTAAAATCTAAACCGGTGGGTGGACAAATTTGAAATAACTCAGGATGGTTGGTAGTAAGTATATCAAACTTACAAGGAAAACTATAACGGTTAAGTTTTCATGAGAATTATTTGTAGTTTAAGAGTAAATAGCAACCTAAGGTATAAAATATACCTAAACCTGGAATATTTCGTACAAAATACGAAATCCTTAGAGAAGTATTACTTATTTTTTTTCGGAATGGGGACGGAACCCTATTTCGGGCGTATCCGACACGCTCTTGGCCATTTCCATTACAATTACAAGTGAGGAAGGAAGGAACAAAAGCGAAAAAGGAATCGCAATAGGGAATAATGTTTTGCCATCGTATTTTATCGAAAGTTCGTATTTATCTTTCTTTCTCAACAAGCTTACTGAAGTTTACTGAAGCTAATTGAGATAGCAAGATAAATCCGAACTTAACCGACAAAATACGATGGAAAAAACATTCAGTAGATTTTTACCTACGACTACAATCCAACATACTAGGCTCATACACGCAGTCAAGTTCTACATAAACCCCAAAAGGGGTAGGGGATCTTTGCTAATTGCTTAGATTTTTGATGATATGTGGGTACAAATGTGCAAGTTGCGGAAAGTTTCCGAAAAGTTGGGAAATTCTCGGAAAGTTCTGGAAATTTTTACAAGAAATATTGGTTTATTTTCTTGTACGAAAAATTTCGCAATTTTGGAAAGTTTCCTTTGGCACATGTGGGACGGGAGGCTGTATGGTGATTACGTCCGCAACATTAAGTAAAAAAAATATGGCAAAATAAATTAATACGCTTGTACAAAATTAGTACTTTATGGTTCTTTAAATTGTTTCTTTTCTAGATTTGAACACTATAACAATAACCCACATAAGAACAGCTCTATAATAATATATAATATGTATACTTACCTAGTATAGGTAGCATAATTTACGTAAGCATGGGGTATAACTTTGCTTACTTTGCTGACAAGAGTGAGGAGGAGCTAAAAACTACTAAAGTTCTGCTTTGCTTACGTCATACTTGTATGACCCCCCAGGTAAGGTTTCAATTCAACCCAATGAAAAAAGCATCACGTGTACTACGCTGTGGAAAGCATGTTATCTATCATCCAACTAAAAGGTCAACGGGTTCGATAACCAGTCCGATCTCCAGCTGAATCGACGAGCATAGACCCTATGATGTCATAATTGTAATTGTCATATGTCAATGTTAAATTATTCTTATCTTTTTCATTACATGTACTGTTGCCATGATAATGTGGGCTATACAGCCAACTGATATTTTAGTCTCGTAGCTATTTTTGTATTTGATTTCACTTTGATTTGTTTTGTGTGACTTTCCGTAATTGCACTCTTCTGTGGCCCGGCGGAAGACCAGTGCTGGTTTTTCAACCAGCGATATGCTGAGCCGGGACCTTTTTATAGCGGCAACATTTCCTATTGTTATTTTTACTTATTATGTCATTGCTGTTATAAATAAATTATTTCTTTCTTTCTTTCTATTATACTATACTTACCATTAAGTGCAAAATTCGAGCTTCGTATATTGCCGTCCCATAGACGATTTTATTAGTAAATACCAGAGTGAGAGGGACGGTACGATATACGAGCTTCGATTTTCAAATTTCCTAGTAGCCCCCGGCTGCGGACGAACACGAGAACGCAGCCACGTGAGTCATGAGTGAAAGCACGCGATTATGCTCACGTGAAGAATGCAACCGACTCAATGTTGAATCGATACAATTGGTGACGAGTTGCACGAACCTCGGGCTTTCTATTTCCTTTGTCGCGTCACTTTTTTAGACAAAGGTATGCTCTCTCTTTAATAACAAATATAAAGGATAATTATCATATTTAAGAGAGCTTCCCAGTCTTTGAAATCCTGGCTGTGTGTGTATGATTGTTACTCCTTCATGCTAAAACGGCTCCACGGATTTGGGTGAAATTTGGTATGAAGCTGGACATCTGGGGATCGGGATATAAATCTCGAAATCTCATCCGCTGCGTCAGTCATGAAATTTGGCACTGTTGTTTATAATGCTACCGTTATTCAAGTCAAGACCAGGACGTAGTTTTTGGGAATTCCCACGGGAATTTAGGTAAATCCCAGAATTTCAATTCAACTGCTGGATCTAATGATACGCGTGCGCAGCCGCGGGTAAACACTATTATTAGATAACAAGGGAAAAAGTTTTACGAAATGCCATGGTTCCTTACTTGTAATGTAATACAAAAAAATTAACCAGCATGCCTTAGTTATGTCACCGTAAGTTACCTATGCCCTTAGTGTAAGATTTCGGTTACGAAATACGTCTCGATCGCGTTCGCGTTAAAATCTGAATTTGTATGCAAACACGAACAGCGCCTCTAGCGGAACGTTTGCGATGTTCGTGTTTCCATATAAATTGAGATTTTAACGCGAACGCGATCGCGACGTATTTTGTAACCGAAAACTTACACTAAGGGTACTACTCAACTAAGCTTGTCCATTGTATCTTGTATTGAAGCATTTTGTTATGTAGGTAGGTAAAGATCAAGGTGGATAATGTTATTCCATTCAGATTCCATCGTATTTTGTCGAATAAGTTCGTATTTACTTTGTTCTCTCAGTAAACTTCAGTAAGCTAGTTGAGAAAGTAAGATAAATACAAACTTTTCCGAGAAAATACGACAGCAAAACATTATTCACTACATCTGTATTCGACTTTACCCATCCATGTAATCCATGAGTAATTTTACCGTTTCCACTTTTACGTTCTATCAAAACATTACAACATCTCGAAGGTACAGAGAATGTTTTTGAGATGTTGTAATTGTAATGTTGTAATGTTTTTGTTTGTTAGTTCTTTGTCTATTTTTCGTTATATTTCAAATGCCTATCTTCGGCATTTTCTTCCTCTTTTCTTTCCTTATAGTTGTTTGTTAGGTTTGGTTGATCATTGTCTAGGTTTGTTTATTTTCTCGGACCAATTATAGTAATTAACGTCCTTTTACAGTAATTAATACAATCAACGTCATTATAAACGTCTCATCTTATTTTGCAGTTGCAATCTCTCTCGATGACCCTTTAGCTTAACCTCATTGCCAAACCACGTGACACGTGAATGGTTAACCTCAGCCGCTCGTCATGAACTTATGAATAAAAGGAATATTGCTATTTATGCGCTCCAACAAAGTAGAGGGCTGGATTTTCTGTTTAGGTTTTGTACCGCAGAAAGGAATAAATTTTAAACATGGAGGCTACTTTTGGCAGGTAAATTTAAAAAAAATAAAGTTTACAAACTAATATAACCGTGTGATATATCGACATATCAAATAAAACGGCAGCTAAGAATTTCGTTTTTTTTTGTACAATTTACAGAAGTCATTTTAAAACTTTATCAATCCCCTCTCCGAAACTGTCATGTAGTCAGATAAAAGTCTAATACCTAATAAAATAAATCAATAAATATCACAGGCCATCCACACCAATTGACCTAGTCCCAAAATAAGCTTAGCAAAGCTTGTGTTATGGGTACTAAGCAACGGATAAATATAATTATATAGATAGATACATACTACATTATTTAATTAATTAGTTCTTAGAATATATTAGAATAATTTAACAAAATGACATGTAATAATGATATTACCAATAAAAGAGTATGAGTATGTGTACTTAAATACGTATTAAACAACCAAGACCCGAGAAAAAACTTTCGCATTTTTCATACAAATATCTGTCCGACACGGGAATCGAACCCGGGACCTCAAGATTGTAGTCAGGCTCTCTAAGCACTAGGCCATCTGGTCGTCAAAATAGACTAATAGAAACAATACAATAACACTTATCCCGCTTACTCAACGAACTGGTAGGACTGACACACAGACAATGCACAGCCTAAACTACTGGTGCTAGAGACTAGACGTGTGCGCCCGCGCCGACCCGCCGCCGCCGCCGCCATTTTTTCGCCGCCGCCGCCGCCGATCAGCGTATCGGCGTAAAATCGGCGCGAGTTCAAAATGTTTTCTATACTGAATTTCTGACTTTCGAAGCATTCTATATTTTACTACAATGAATCATTATTAGTCATTGGTTACATCATCATCATCTCAGCCATAGATCGTCCACTGTTGGACATAGGCCTTCCCCGTAGACATCCAGTTGCTTGGTTGGCAGCGACTTGCATCCACCGTGAACCCGCGGCTTTAACCAAGTCATCGCTCTATCGCGTTGGTGGACGTCCTGCTGCGCTTGCCGATCCGCGGTCTCCACTCCAGAACTTTCGGCCCCAACGGCCATCTGTTCTCCGTGCTATATGGCCTGCCCATTGCCCTTCAACGAGCTATTTCGCTTGGCTATGTCGGTGACCCTTCTATGTATCTCCTCATTTCTGATTCGATCCCGTAGAAACCCCAAGCATAGCTTCCATAGCTCGCTGAGCAACTCTGAGCCTATTTATAAGGCATATAGTGAAGCACAACGTCTCGGATCCATATGTCATCACTGACAACTGGCAACACACATTGGTTAAAGACTTTTGTTTAGGACACTGAGGAATTTTGTACGAAAAGACGTTGCGGAGTCCCAAACGCTGACAATCCGGGTTGGATTCGACGATTGACCTCCTTCTCGAAGTTGGACTTACCTAATTGGACGGTTTGTCCTAGGTATCATACGCGTCAACAACTTCAAGAACCAAATTCTCCACCAAAATAGGGGTAGGCACACATGGACATTCGACATGACCTTTGTCTTGTCCCTGTTCATTTTGAGGCCCACCCGTTGGGAGACTCGATTGAGGCCTTGGAGCATCGTGCTGAGTTCTTCCATCGATTTTGCCATGACCACCACGATATCGTCGGAAAACGAAGGTGAGTGATGTTGTATTCGCCGTTGATATTGATGCCTAGTCCTTCCATTCCAGAAGCACAGGGCGGACACGCCATACAAAATACGCGTTCTGGAATCTACATAGGCACGACGACGTCTGTACACGCGTCATGTGTGCGTAAGACACACAGGGCTGACTATCGCAAAACCCTAGTACTATAGGTATGTAGGTATGGCTTAAATGTGTAAATAAATGTAATCGGTAATCATATATTTTTATTTAAACCTACTTAAAATGTGTTTGTCTATGTATTTAAGCATTAATATTTTACATTACAATAAATATATGACTACAAACTTGAACTAATTATTCGGTACCTAATTAGTTATTTCATGTCGTATTATCGCGATACTTTTAGAAAGCAATTATTATAAGAAAGGAAGTAGGCAGGGTAGGAACCTCAATTTCTCGCGCGCCCACTGACAAGTTGGCGCTTGCTCGCGGACTCACGGCCACCGAGCCGAGCAATGAAACTCCTTTCTTATCTTTGGCTGTTGACAAACACCCATACAATGCACAGTATATCACCATTTCGCAAAGTTATTGCTCCCGGACTTGGTGCCGTGCGACGGTGCGGCCGACATACATCGCGTTGCGCGCCCGACTGCTTTCCTATGGTTTCCTACAATCTGCGCTTGAGGGGTGGGGTAACTCGAACCGGTGCGGGGCGGAGCGTGTCCATTCTGTATGCCAGTACTATTATATATTCTGTGCCAGAAGCTTGAAGGCGTCTTCCAAACCGGCAGCAAACAGTGTCGAAGATATGACATCTCCCTGTCTTACGCCTCTTTTCAGGGCATCAGGGCAGGGGGCCTTTGAACTCTGTTTCTGTACTCGGACCGACATAGTGCATTTTATACAACACTTCAACACTTCGATATATCGATAGTCGATACGATACGGCATCGTTGGAGAGACTCTAACACGCCCACGTTTCGACCGCATCAAAGGCTTTCTCGTAGTCCACAAACGCTAGACCTAGCGGCAAGTTATACTCTTCGTTCTTCTGTATGACCTGCCGCAGCGTATGAATGTGGTCTACGGTAGCCTTTTCGGAACCCGGCTTGTTCGGTTGGCTGGAAGCTATCGACCCTGCATTTGAGACGATATAAAATGACCCTGAAAGCAGCTTATAAACATGGCTCAACAGCGAGATGGGCCTGTAGGTCTTCAATAGGGTGTTATCGCCCTCATGAAGGAGAACAACAGCATAACGCTCTTGTTCCACGCTTCTGGCGTTGTGCCTTCGAGCAAGACGGAATTAAAGAGCCTCTGAAGGACTTTAAGAGCCGGTGATCCACCCGCCTTCCGAAGCTCTGACGTAATTCCGTCCTCACCTGGCGCCTTGTTGTTCTTAAGCTGTTTCAGGGCCATCCTTATCTCGTACAGACTGATGTCCGGGATATCTTCTGTATAGTGTCGGGTCAGTTTGGCTCTTGGGTCTGAGTCGTCGCGCTGAAAACAGGCTTAGTGACCGACTCGTAGAGCCGTCCATAGAACTCCTCGATTTCCCTCAACACTTCCGCTTTAGTCCACGCTACACTGCTATCATTCTCTCTTCAACTTTGTCATTTGGTTTTGCCCAATAGACATATCTCTTGCGAACACTTTAGAGCCTTTATTCCACTCAATCGTATCTTTAACACGAGCAGTATTAAAGGTACGAATATCGTGTCGCAAGGATTTCGAAATTTGTCTATTCAGCATCATCGGGAGACTGCAGTCGAAGCGAGCGTCGTTCAGCCATAAGGTTACTCATACATACATAGGGTATACTCCGAGAGCTTCCGAGTTCTACTGGTACGGTGAATCTTAAAGAAGAGAAGAAGAAAAAAGGTCCCGTTTAAGTTCCAAACGGGTGGACAAAATGATATTTTGTCCGTGACAATTACAGCCGCTGCAAGGCGTCAATTAAAAGCTTCATTGTCTGTACATTTATCTAATCTTGTTTAAAAAATTAGTCTACAAATTAAACAGTTCTATTTAAAATCTCCGCGCCGAAATCACGCCGAAAACACGCCGCCGCCGCCGATTTTTGACCGGCGCCCGCCGCCGTAGATTTTAGCATCGGCGCACACGTCTACTAGAGACTTGAAATTTGGCATATATGTACCTCGAGTGTTGTAGACTTGTAGAGGTGCACTAAGGAAGGATTTTTCGAAAATCCCCGGGATAGGGAATATCTCAATTTCTAAGAGTCGAATATAAGAGTCGAATCTCTAAAACTATTGGGCGATTTAAAAAAATTCTTTCACCGTTAGTAAGCTACACTATCCTTGATTGACATAGGTTACTTTATTCGGGATAATGCAAAATTCCCTCGGGATAGAAATAAATAAATTCAATTTCGCAGCTGATTTAAAAAAATCTTACATATTATGTGATATGACTATTCTTAATGACAAAGGCTACTTTTCTTCGGGAAATTAAAAAAACCCATGAATAGAAAAAACTGAATTCAACTTTGGGGCTGATTTTAAAAATTCTTTCACCAGGCAAGAAACTATTCTTCGGGAAAATGCAAAATTCCCTCGGGATAAAGGGTAAGACAATCCAAATTGGGAGCTGATTTAAAAAAATCTTTCACTAATAGTAATCTGCAGTATCTCTGATTGACATAGGCTGCTTTCTACGGAAGAATGCAAAATTCCCCGCAGGATCGCAATAATCGCGAAATAACCATTTAACCAAGGACCGCGGCGCGCCGCGCCTGCGCAGCCGGCATAGTGTTAAAGTATAAAAAATAGTGAATGAGAGTTCTACACTTTCTGCCAACAAACTGCTACGCAGTGTGGCAGAGGTTTATAGATATAAGTATTTCTGTACTTCTTTTTTTATTTGAGTAAATAAACAATTAAAAAGTAAATTTATCACTGGGTTGATTTTAAGCATTCTTTTACCAACAACTAGCTACGCTATCCCCGATTGATGTAGACTACTTTTTCCCAGGGAAAATGCAAAATTCCTGCGGGATAGCAGTAAGTAAATT
>NC_133486.1:11848758-11891168 GCF_025370935.1 Choristoneura fumiferana | reverse complement strand
ACCTGTCTCGTACGCGGTCGTCTTTAAGAGTCCGCAGCAAAGTAGCGCTCAACTCCGCGTTGAGATCACGCGCTAACGCTTTAAAATGTTGTTGTTTCACCTAGAGTAAGACAGGGCGCTAGAAAGAAAGCAAGAGCGCGCTAGCGGGAAGGCGGAGCTAGAGACATGTCACAGTAACAATATTGCAGTAAAATATCTTCATACAATGGTGAAAATATTGCAGTATCTAAGTAGAATATAACAGTAGAAATCTCCAGACCAAGATTATAATATATACAGCGCGGAAGGGCAGCTACCGGCTAGGATATTATTTGGCGTTCCAAAAAACGTAAATGTACATTACACTACACATTACGCTGTAAAACTTTTTACTGCCCATGGTGAGTACACAATTTTACGTCTTCACCTTGCCAGAAAGTTGGGGTTTTTACCATACGCATAGCGGGCGGTTAAAACTCACATTATGGCCAGGTGTGGCGTAATAGTACATTATGTCTTAAGGGCGGTTAATAAGAAATTACGAACGAGAGTATTAGAAGCTCAAAGTCAAAGACTGAGGACTAGGTCGATGTTCATAATTATAGTACCGCCCGTGCGACTTACAATGTTTTCATCACATTTGCGAGTAAAATTGTATAATGTGTAAAAGAAAAATAATTATTGTTACAAAAATTGCCGATACCGCTGGTGCAGTTCTTGGCAGCGCCAGCTACCAGCCCGCCCTCCGCCTCCCGCAGCATGTGCCTGACATGCGTGCACGAGGTCCTCCTGCTAGTCGTGCAGAACTGCGCGCGCAGCAGTATTAGTACGCGCAACAACTCATAAACGCCAAAAAAAGGCCCTTAGGTTTTATTAAGGACTGCAACCAAGTTAGCCTGCAGCTTACGACACTGTTTACGAGCAAGTGTGATGAAATAGTATATTGTACAACAAAAGCATAAAACGAGCAATTTTACCCGAGACGTTCATATAGCCACCCGAGCCCACGGCGAGGGTGGATTAGAAACGTCGAGGGGAAAATGGGCTCAATGCTAGAGTTTTACACTCTGCTTTTCACTTCGCTTGCGAAGAAATGAAATAGCAATAGTAAAAATAAATGTTCACTTATTTTGTACCTTTTATTTTTCATGCTTTACTATATTAGTTTTATTGATTTATTTTCATCGATTTGATTGATTTTTAGGTGTAAAAAAATAAAAAAATATGTAGAAACTCTTTTGTTTGTGGTTTTCACCTTGATTGCCTTGACCTTAGACGAAGATTCTACTTTATGCACTAGAGCATAAAAAGTTATTGTATGTTGCCTAGATGCAGCATGAACACGCACTTTACGGCATGAGAAGTGAAATAGTCGATTGTACAACAAGAGCATAAAACGAGCATTTTACGACGTTTACGATTTTAAGACGTTCGTTCCGGTACGGCGAGGGTGGATAGACACGTCGAGGGAAAAATGGTTTAATGCTCGAGTTTTACACTGCTTTTTACTTCGATTAATTCGAGGAAATAGCAACAGTGGAAACAATGGTTCACTTACTATGTTTTCTTTTATTTTTCATGAATTACTATATACATAATTCTATTTTTTTATTTTATTGATTTATTTTGATTGATTTGGTTAATTTTTAGTTTTATATAAATAAATAAAAAAGTTAAAAACTTTCTGTTTGTGGCTGGTTGACACCTGATTAGCTTGGTCTTAGACAAAGATTTTATTTTATGCACTAGAGCATAAAAAGTCATTTTATGTCGCTTAATCTCAGCATAAAAACGAACTTTACGAGCATGAGAAGTGAAAAGTATAATATCTATAGACTACACATCAACTTGATTGGACACATTGAAGATTGGGTGTATTGAATAAAATAAAAAAAGTCATACAATATTGTGTTTTATTTTTTAATACATACAAGTTGAAAATTCGCTTATTTTAAGAACTCTCTCGTATCGGTAACTTTCTAGGTAGACGCGGATCTATAATTTCAGGTAGTATGCATTCCATGTAAAATTTTCTCAATTTATTTAATATGCTCTCCCAGAATCCTGTATCCTTTTCGATTTTTTTCGAATAATATGCCTTTTGGAGTCCACACCACGAAGATACAGTATCTTTTTTTTGTAATATTTAACTGACCTTGTACTTGATAAAAGTAGTTGTGATTTTGCTTCAGTTTTATTTTCTGAGGATCACTTTCGTCCAACACACAGAAAGTAATTTTTTTCTTTAAAATAGCTTCTGTTGGCGTCATATTTGCCGCCGAAGCTGGGCATTTGATCTCCACAATTGTTTCTTCGTCTATGACTCCGTCGGGACTCGCGCCTAAATACTGGTGTTCCTCGAGGATGTATAACCACAAGGTGATACTTGCACTCCTAGTGCAGCTTCAGTCTCTTTTAAAGCGATGGGCTCTATTCTCATTGCCGTATCTAGTAGCATCGCTACCTTTAAAATTGCTATATAAGAGTGTTTTTATAATTTTTTACACGACGTGGCAGCTCTTCTCTTACATATTTGACCAAACACTGACGCAGTAAGGCGTATTTTTCGTTGTTTGATCCATTCAGGGTTCGTTGCCTGCCCAACGTATCTTTTTGGATATTTTCAAGTTCTATTTTTACTTTTTGAAAAGTCTGCTAAGAGTGCTTGTTTTCTTTTTTCGTAGTGCTCAACTTCCATATCTGGTTCTTTTTCGATATCACGTAATGTTCATCGGGTCCTGCGATACGTTTTCTTCGTTTTGATTTTTTGTCTTGGCTTGATTTTCTTTTCGCCTTTTCTGCCTGCCTCTTCTCATACTTCTGCGTGTAAGTCCCCAGTTCTTCATTTTTTGTTAATACTTTACTCATGGTTGCTACAAGACTCCCGGTGTTTCTTTTTGTAGCAGCTGCGTAGCAACGGGACTCATAAGATCCACGAAGGGAGTAATTTATTTCGTTTGCCTCCTATAAATTTTGCGATTAGTGCATTAAACTGCTCAACAATATTTGTTTGTTTGCCCCATAAGGAGACTTTCGGCATTGTTTAAAATAGGACTTATAGCGGTGTATATGTCATACCACAAGCACAATCTTTCATTTGGCCTATGAAGTTTTCTTCGCCTGGTTTTCGGGCCATTACAAAAATTTTTTGCAGTTGGCATGCTCACCAAAAACGTGGCAAGGCCCGTTTCGTAGGTCTTTTTTAATTCATTTACTTTCTCAGTAAAAGTTTTCCCTTCCATTTTCGAAGAAAAGTCTATTGCTCCTTAATTGCCTTTCGTAGTCGCAATATGTTATCATTTAGGCATTTCCTCATGATAATAGGGACAGGTCCTTGTTTATTTTCAGTTTTTTTTGTCAAATTTCTCAATTTAGTGCAATAATTTCGTAATAAATGATTACTGCATTCTATTTTGTGTATAGCAGTGGAGTGGCCATATGGCAATGCTTCGTTTAAAGCACTCATGACACTGCTATCGCCATCACCAATAAGTTTGGTGTATTTCAAGCCATGCATATTTATGCTGCATTTAAAACCTTCTACTACACCGTCGGCTTCCATTGCTGTGGAGCTACCAGACCAGTTTTTAAAACATTTATGTTTCTTGACCTCAATCTTTTTATTACTTGCAACAGCGCATACAGAGCAATAAGAATTCCGTATTCCTAAAAAGAGAACCTTTTAGTTTCATACCCAATAATGCACGCTACCCCGGATAATGAATTATAATTGCTGGTACGATATGATCTTTTTCCCCACGATGCGTCCGCTACTACTGTGATGTAGGGAACGCCATCAGCGTCTACGTTTCCTTTTTCAATTGCCATTTGTTTTTCTTCGAGTCCTGCCTCAAACATGCTCTTCAAAGAGATATCTTTTAAAACATCCCCAAGCAACAAATTCTCTTTCCCAAATGTTTCTCCGCTATACATGGCATATCTAAATGAGCGCAAAGCTCATCTAATTGGGAAAAGCCACTACCCGAACATACGACTGCTTGAACAACATTTTTATTAATTTTAGACTCTAGTTTTTCATTATTAAATGCTTCTTTTTTGCCACACATTTTGCATTTGAAAAGAAAAGTTGACTGGAATCCGATTCTCGACTCCTTCACAAAATCCATATCTTTAAAGCTGCAATTAAATGGACTATGATCCACAGCCTTCATTTGTTCAAATAAATATTGAACATTGAAAATTCGTCGACCTGTCATTTTACGTACGACTTCCTCATTGCTATCATGATCAAGTTCAATTTGTAATGATGGTGTCGAGGACGGAGTACTCGGACTCAAATTTCTGAAAGGAAAAAAAAAGTTACGTTATATTTATACCATGCAAGGTTAAATCAGAGTATACGGTGAAATAAAAATATTTGATACTGCATTATGAGGCGTACACTACTACAGAAAACTTCTAACGCCGGTGACGCTATGCAAAAAATACGTTTCGATTTTCGGTGCCATATTGTGCGCGCGACTACATTTTTAATACAAGCTTTTTGCTGACTGTACTTGCATTTTCATCCAAACTACTTTTCCGTACCAAATGTGGAAGAAGTGGGTCAAATTCAACTCGCAAGATTTTACCTGCACATACATTCATAGGTACATACATTGCAACTATTGCAAGGTAAAAGCTTGTAAAAATAATAATAAAAACACCAACCTGCTAAAATTTTGAAATTGAGGCGGAGGATCGGTATTGTTATCACTATCAGACTGCTCACTGGCATGCTCTCCGGTGCCAAGCGTACTGCACATGTAAAAAATACATACATAGTGAAATGACGTCAGTCGCCATTAGTCAAAGTAATAACAGAGACTACCAGAGGTAATACTTCGTTCGTAATACCTTACTTATCGCCCTTAATGAACAATGGGATATTATAGTGCTATGACCTGTATAAGTGAAATAACAGAAGTGCGGTGTACATCGATCAAGATAATAAACTGAAATCATCTTTAATAGCCGTGTCAATATAGGTACGAGTAGGTACTAGTCTCAGTGCAGTTGCAGTCAAGAGCGAAAATAAAACTACAAGTGAAAAACGTAAGTAGCTGTGAAATAAGTTTTTGGTAAAAAAAAAAATCTGTTCAAGCTTTTTTTTTTGCTGACTGTACTTTTTGTCGACTTTACTAGCATTGTTACCTATTAAACTACATCATACGAAATTTCAAGTCGATGCCATTAACCGTTGAAGAATTCCGTCCTGCGGAGACGATCCTGGCCGGACTACCAGGATGTCAGCTACCAGATTATTGTATTGTCACGCAATTCACATAAGTATACCAAATTTCAAGTCAATTCGACCACTGAAACTGAGTCAAATTCAACTCGCAGGATTTGAGCCTCACATACATACATACGAGTACATAGGTACATACATTGCAAGTTAAATAAAAGATTGTAAACTAGTAAAAATAATAATAAAAACACTAACCTGCTTAAATTTAGAGGTTGAGGTGGAGGATCGGTATTGTTATCACTATCAGACTGCTCACTGGCATGCTCTCCGGTGCCAAGCGTACTGCACATGTGAAAAATACATACATGGTGAAATGACGTCAGTCGCCATTAGTCAAAGTAATAACAGAGACTACCAGAGGTAATACTTCGTTCGTAATACCTTACTTACCGCCCTAATACACAATGTGCTATTACAGTGCTATGACCTGTATAAGTGAAATAACAAGTTTGTGTGGTGTACCTACGTCGTACAAAAATAATAAATAAAGGTACGAGTACGAAAATTCATTTTTAATACAAGCTTTTTTGCTGACTGTACTTTTTGTCGACTTTACTAGCATTGTTACCCAAACTACATTTATTTTGTACCTATACCAAAAACAAGTCGATAACATTGTAACAGTTGAAGAGTTCCGTCCTTCGGAGACGATTCTGGCCGGACTACCAGGATGTCAGCTACCAGATTATTGTATTGTCACGCAATTTACATAATTATGCAAAATTTCAAGTCAATCCGACTGCTAGAAGTTGGTCGAATGCAAGATTTGATTACAGACAAATATCGGGACAGGTGAAACTAAATAAAAGCTTGTAATAGAGGACAAGGAAAAAATCTTACGCTACTGTCCTAGTTATAACTTACCTATTAGGATTAATGTTTTCTTTTTTATGACGAGCCGGTCCTTTTTTTTTCCTACGAGCCGATAACCATAATCTTGTCTTCGATGATCTTTTCACTTCTGGAAACAAGAACATTAATAATTATTTTTTATGGGAGCGCCATAGTTCGCATAGGTACTCTTTTCTCTTTTCTAGTAAAACCATAATTATTTTTTGTCCAAATCATCGTTTGTCAGTATGCGAGCCGATATATGGACCCATTTTTTATAAGTACTTGGTAATATTGACTAAAATGCATCTAGGTAGGTACTTACCCTGTTTATCCATTTTGTAACATAAAAATGCAAAGTCCATATAAGAAAGCCAAGGTCGTCGAACAGTATGTGCACACACACCACCAGTACACCAAGAAATATCAAATCCGTTATCAGTCCAAGTCGTAAGTAGTTAGATCGCGTTTATGATACGAAGAGAATTCACCAAAATAATATTACGTAACTCTCGCGCACAGCTGACGAGTCACTACTAACGAGCGACGCACGCACACGCAGGGCCAGCGTAAACCAGGACAAAGGGCGGCGCGTACCGCCCTCCCCCGTACCGTTCCCCCCGCGCTAGAGTGATTCGCTGCAGATTCGCATAAAAAATGTATAGTTTTTTTACTGATTTTCGTAGTTTCGTTCTCATTTGAAACCACAAAATCATTTCGGAAAAATGCTTTTTCTTATGAAACTACATAGTTTAGTCGATGCCGGAAATAGGTTTTGACTTCAATCTGAACTATATTTTGGCCGTAGTATTTAACCGAACTGCACAGGGTTTTTGGCTCTTAAAATGCAAAACTTGTACTCGTTCTATTTTCTTTGTAATACCATTTCAAGAGTCATAAACTAATTTCAGGCCTAGATATGCCTTATCTCATTGTATTTAAAAAAATCATGATGATGCTACTTGTTATTTTAAAATAAGGACGTAACTACGATTTGTATGGAGAATCAAGCTTGCTGCGGACTCTTAAGGAATTTTCGCATTAAAGAACGTAGTCGCGAAGATGCATTTTCGAATGAATCAGGCATTATAAATACGTCCTCTCGAATGGTAGGCCTACTTCCCACTGGTTTCCGATAAGACGCGCAGTGTCATCTAAAATGTGCAATGCCTTACATGCTCACTATTATCACGACGTAAGGTTGAAACTCCGATGGCATCTAAAGAAAAATAATTTTTAACTAACTCGTTTATTTAATGATATTGTTTTCTATACCTTCATTTGAGTGAGCGAGGTGGAACACATTAGCAGCGTTGGAGTGAGTGCGACCGCAATAACCATGGATAGACCAGCCTAAATTACATCTAGAAGCATAAGGTTCATTTTTGTTGCCATGAATTATTTCGAGGGGTGCAATTAAAAAGTAATTATCTTCCCCAATCAACAAACGCGGAACTACACGGCTTTTACAAACATAATCCTTTACTTCAGTTAAACGCTTGCAATTGAGTGAATTTATAACAGATAAATCTTGAATAGGTAAATTTAACTTTGACACTTTGCGTAACTTAATGTCATAACTATTTTGTCCATGTTGTCCACTGATTTGAGCACTCACCGTCGGTGCATCGGATTGATACACCTCGAGTCCGAACGCGTCGATAAACTTTATAGCACTCGAGTGTTCACTTTTGAGACCTAACTCGGTGGCTAAGTCAGAGTCAATTATAGATACCGACGCCGCATCGTCCAGCAGGGCGTAGGTCTGCACAATACCGTTAGGTCCACTTATTTGCACTGACACCACTTTTAACATTACGTGATCCGTCGACGAGGGCCTTTCGCTGCCGGAGGCGACGTGGGCCACTGTGGAGGGTCCCGCGGGCAGCGGCGGCTGGGCGGGCGGCTCCGGCTGCTCGTGCGGCGGGTCGCAGGCCGCGTCAGCTGATTGCGATGACGTAGGCTTCTGCCAGTGCAACAGGCGGTGGTGTGCGAGTCCACATTTGTCTATGTCGCACACAGGCGCGGGACATGTATTTCTATCGTGCCGTGACGTCAGACAACAATAACACAAACCGGTTTTCTTTACAAATCTCCACTTATCACGTCGCATAGCACGTTTAAATGCACGACACTCGGTTAACAAATGCTCTGATTTGGAACAAAATTTGCAGATTTTTGTATCTTCGACGGCAGTTGTAGTAAATATAGGCCGATTAGAACGAAACTTATTTTCGTCGGTTCGTTTCGCCGGTACCGTCGCAGGCGCTTGATCTGTAGGTTTTTTATTAAAATCACGTAACTGTGTCATTCCGACTAAAGACAACATCTCAGCTTCGTGCTTTAGGAATGTACCCAGTATTTCTAACCTAGGCTTGCCTTCTGCTAATTTCTGGTAGGCAAAGTCGGTCCATTTACCTATTAGTGTGCTCGGAAGCTTCGATAAAACAGCTGATGCGAGCTCGGGACTGCGTAAGTAATCTTGCTGATTTAGGGCACGTATTGTTGCTATGCAGTTATTAACTTTAATAGAAAAGTTAATTAGATCGTACTGATACGTAGTAGGTAACGCAGGTAGTTTCTTGAGCTGCGTTGTCAGATTAAGAATTATGACTTCGGGTCGACCAAATCTTAATTCCAGGGCTTCCATCACAGCTGCAGGCGGAGTGTTACGATAAGCAGGTCAGTCACTGCTTCCTTAGCGTCGCCGCGTAGTGATTTGCGAAGTCTCCACAGGTTTTCTGAGTCACTGAACTTACATATGCTTGTCGACTCATCATAGGCACTCTTAAATGTAGCCACTCAATACTGTCACCGGTGAAATATGGTAATTCACGCGGAGTAGCAAGACGGCTGATCAGGCGATCGTCATCATGAGGTACTTCTCGTGAGGTCATCATCATTTCTCTTAAGGTAAGTGCCAGTTGCTGAATACCGTCACTAGGGACGTCGGTTCGCGGTTGCGGGCTAGGCTCGACCGGTCGACCGCTTGCCGGTGCTGCTGGTTGCTGAAGAACGCGCTGAGGTTCTTCGTAACCTTGATCCAACCATTTCTGAACATTTATGCTCGCTTGATCGGCAACTTCACTTCCGGCTTGGCTGGCTATTTCACTGGGGCAATCTTCGATATCGACTTTTGCTAAGTCAGCTTCTAGCTTCTTATTAATAAGCTCCAGGTGAATCTTTGCCTTCGCTTCAGCGGCTTCCAGCTCCAGTTGTTTGCGTCTGGCTATCGCTGAGGCGGTAGATCGCTTCGATTTTGATGACGTAACGGAGCCACATTCAACGGACGTAAACGGCGTAGATTTTGGAGCCGTTTTCACCTTCATTTGTTCCAAATCCTTTGGCGGTGGGGCCGGTGGGCAACTATAGGTGCCAAGGTTCGGTTTCTCGACTATAGGTTCCGCGGGTTGCTGAGCCGAGGCACACGCTCTTTGTTCTAGCTCCCATTCTCGGTGCTGTTTACGCGTTAAAATTTTATTCGCCGGCGTGTTAAACATCTCACTGATTAGCGATCCGGTTCGAAGACCACTTTATTGTAAGTGATGGGTCGAATAAAACTCGTAAATACGTAAAAATGGAAAAAAAAACTTTGTGCGTGTGAGCAGTTGCAGCTTAGCGTTCGCGAAGAGATCGTCTACATAAAGTCAAGTACCGACAATGTGTCGTTTTAGCCTGCGCATACCCACCAAATTTTTTAATATATTATTAATAAAAGAGGAAGCTAGATGGCGTAAAAAACAACAAATTAATCGTCGCATGAAAATATTAAAATTTAAAAACTAACTTAATCTAGTAAAATTTTAACAAACATTTACATAAAACATCGCGTCGCCTACAAGGTGGGTGGAAAATTTTGAAAAAATTCAGGATGGTAGTAAGTATTATATCAAACTTTCAAGGAAAACTATAACGGCTAAGTTTGCTTGAGAATTATTAGTAGTTTAAGAGTAAATAGCAGCCTAAGGTATAAAATATACCTAAACTTGGAAGATTACGGAATCTTAATTTATAAAATGCGAATTTTTTTCGTAATGGCTACGGAACCCTATTTTGGGCGTGTCCGACACGCTCTTGGCCGTTTTTTAAAATAATTTTAGCATATTTAAACCCTGGGAACCATTTGAATTTGTTACACTGAGAGACCTTACTTTGAACAATGACCCCACTGGCGAAATTGTCCTATTAATTAGGACAGAAAAGCCATATCTTAAAAGAGAAGAAAAAAGAATAATGACCCCTATTAAAATTACAGACCCCTATATAATTCTTGAACAGGAAATAGATATGAAGAACAGGTTTTAGAATTAAGATTAAAAAATAAAGCATCTAATAGTAAACGATAATAAATGATTCGACCCTGAACTAAATCGATTGTTTGTACTAAGAACAGTCTAGTGAATCTATAAGAACAAACATTTTATGGTGCTATTGTGTCGTGTATGGATCACGACACCGTGTGGGTATCGGCCATTCATCGAAGAAAAACACGTGGATGGCATCTGTTCGTGTTTTCACGGCTGTTTTAGTTTACGGCCCATGCCAGCTAAAAGGCAGACAATACCTAAAACGCGGTCGCGGTAGGTAGGTATAGAATAAGTACTTTAACAAAAAAAAATTGAAATAAAGATTTTTTTATATAAAAAACTGAAAATTAAAATGAAAAAAAAAATATTCTGATTGAATGACAATACAAGCACAGTCAACAAAAATTACAGTCAGCAAAAATAGCTTGTATTATTAAAAGTGAAAATTTTAACAAATTTTGTTTTACTTTTAATCATTTCAACCGACGCGTCACATGTTACATGTAATCGCCGCCGTCACGTCTGTACCCCTAGTGTAATTTTTCGGTTACAAAATACGTCTCGATCGCGTTCGCGTAAAATCTCAATTTGTATGGAAACACGAACATCGCAAACGTTCCGCTAGAGGCGCTGTTCGTGTTTCCATACAAATTAAGATTTTAACGCGAACGCGATCGAGACGTATTTTGTAACCGAAAACTTACGCTAAGGGCACTGATAAATTAGAAAGATAATTATAGTAGTAGTGATATAAACTACACATAGTGACCAACGGCCAACACAAAGTTGTGCGTAACATGTTATTATAGGTGCTATACTAAATTACGCAGTTGTATCAGACAGAGGATAATCAAGTACAGGGTGTTAGGTTTAAATTCCCTTGCCATTAAATCCCTAAGGCCACTTTTAGGATCAAAAACTGTATAATAAATTAACCTTGTTGTGTGGATGATAAGCAGAGCCCGGAATTTTCACGGCATTTTTTAACTGTCATAGTGACTCTCATTTATCGACTCTACCTAAATGATATCGATAGTAATGATATTATCGTAAAATAATAATCGTAATATCTTTTATAAATACAATAATAGAGCACTTCTTAACACTACAACAGACTTTAAATATGAAATTGAATGATTAAATTAGGAATTGTTTAACTATTAATTGTTTTCATTGCATAACCATTCTGACTTTTTCACATTTTCGACTGCTCAAAAGTTAACTGGAAGAGATCGTTCTTTAAAGATAAAACCGTGTATTGTTGACCTCTACTTTTAATCTTTTTTAACATGTTGTGCATCGATATATCGATATTGAATATCGGAAGTCGATAAGAGAAGTCACTATGACAGATCAAAAATGCCGCTAAAATTCCGGGCTCTGATGATAAGTATTGTATGTTGGCAAAGAAGGGTCTCGAACTCGATTAAGCCCCAATTTAGGACACGTCCTTTGTCAACTGCGTAGAATGGCAATAGTGGTTGTCTGGATTTCCGTTTACTTCCACAGACTGACAGACAACTCAGTTCATTGTTAGGAACTACGTACCCTCTCCCTACGTAGCCCTCTCATTATGATAGGAGGCCTGTGCCCTGCAGTGACACGTATATAGGCCGAGATGATGACAATGATTATGAAATACGTACCTGGTAACTAACTTTTTGACCAAATAGTTTGTTTTTATGGCCTATTAAAACACCGGGTTTTTTATTTAGCGTTTTTTCTCAATCTAGCCAGTCCATGTTATTATAATGGCCTAATTAACCCAAATATGTACCTTTAGCTACCAAAAAATATCTTTAAGTACGCAGTAAACAGTTTGTGACATTTAAGGTTTTCTTATACCTAAATGAAAAAAAAACGGGAACAGGGACAAATTGACACGAAATGGTCCCAACAACTCAGCACAGCAGTAGAAAAGAAATTGAACTAGTCTGGGACTTACGATGCCGCAGACAGGCCTGTACATATGTAATAAAATTGGGTCAAATAGTGCTATAACAGCAGAGTAACAAGGGCAATTACTCAGGTCAATTAAGCATTAGTCAAGTTAACCTAATTAGCCAAACTAAATTATAAATCACTTACATTTTGGTATAGTAACTAAACCGATCGATATTTGGTGTAATATAATGTGTAGTATACAGTCTAGACTGTAGTTCAGGGTCACAGTGAAGAATGTTTAGGTTACACTACTTTACATGCCTTAGAAGTCGATTAAGCGAGTGAATCATTCCAGTGATTTTATTGTTTATTATGATCGTTCAGCTACGCCATTTGAAACAGGGTGTTATGGGGTTTGAAAACTTACAGTAAGAAATATGTTACTGACTGTCTTATAAGTATGTAGCCCTTTGTTTATGAAGTTCTTTTGGTACACAAACCCATTATGTGCCCATACCACAGAATATGAGTTTGCTATGTGTAGTTCTTATATTACCTACACGCCGAAAATCAAGAGATAAGGAATATGTACCTATTGAGAATTGATTGCAAAAAAAAATTGAATTGGGCACAGGTTTTTGTATTTCATTTAAGAAGGCACTACCTGTACTTAGTACCTGTTTTACTATATCGAGGAATGAAGCGACGACATATAATAGCGGTCGAACCGAACTTCACTTGTTAAAATAACAAAATTCTTATGCAAGGTATCCGGACCGGAAACTTCAGCCATTGCTTTAATACGTTCAACTGAAAATCCTTGTGAAAGTTTTTCAGGAATTTGTAATTGAAATCGACAAATGTTTCGAAGTGTTATATGACAAAGTTCTCAACTTTCAAGTGACGTAATTATTTGAAATAATAATTGCCAATAGTAAATCTTTACAGAGTATGGATTAGGTTAGAGTTAGACCTACTTAGCCACACGACAAAATATTAAGGATTGTACACTGACGAACAAAATAACAGGTGACTCTGTCAAATTCTCATATAAAGAAACACGTTATTTTTGCTCGTCAGCGCATTTCTTACCTATGCTACATACTGGAGATATTATCATCTCAAAGAATACCTGGAGCACTCCGGAGCAACCAAAGACCCAAGCAAAATATTCACTTAAAGCTCATAATAAACGGAAAATTATATTACTATAGCTGTTCTTTGTCTGTCGTTGGCAAAATATTTGATTTGGAAAATTAATTAATATACCCATCTTTTTTGAATTTATCAATGATTTCTCAAGCTCATATGACGCTGTCGTTTAGGGGCATACATGTCCAAATGTCAGAAAGTCCAGGTGTCACATTGTCCATGGTCAAAAAGTCCGAAGGATGAAACGTCCTAGTGTCTAAAAGTCCTAGTGTCAAAAAGTCCATGGTCAAAAAGTCCGAAGGATGAAACATCCTAGTGTCTGAAAGTCCTAGCGTCAAAAAGTCCATGGTCAAAAAGTCCGAAGGATTAAACGTCCTAGTTCTGAAGGCCTGAATCCCATAATGTCTCATTGTATAAAAATATGACTAACACAACTAAATGATAAATATAACTGAAATAGATTGCTCATCTGCATTATTTCCAGTCTGTTATCTAACACCCTGAGACCCATTCTCAGTAAGATCCAGATGCATCTATGATGCTTCGTACATGTCGTGTCGAGTCGACAAGAATTGACCAGCTGATCCAGTCATGCAGATGGACTGGGGCCTCATTCTACATTGTCTCTTTCCATATTGTTATCGTATTGTCTACGTGGTGGCAGCTCTTATTGACTTGACAGTAAAGGCGATCGAGTCGAAAACAATTCGATTGCAATAGGTGTAAACAAAACCAAATTAGAATGAGACCCCTGGACTCTCGGACATATGGACTATCCGACATTAGGGCATTATAACCTTCGAACTTTTTGACAATGGACAATGTGACACCTGGACTCTCAGACATATGGACTATCCGACATTAAGGCATTATAACCTTCGAACTTTTTGACAATGGACAATGTGACACCTGGGCCTCATTTCATAAAATTGGACAAGTCGACAATTGTCGGAAATTATGACAAAATGTCGGGTAGTCACGACAATTCTCGTTTCATATAAGTTGACATTTTTTTAATTGTAGACAGTAAAAACAGGGTAATTGTCACTTTTTCTTAGGGCGTTTCAAAAACCGTCGTGTGACATGTCTTGTACTGAACTCCTGTCGTTGACAAGTAAATCATTGTCGACCATCGATAAGCTTATTGGATGACAGGAAGGTACCTACATAATTGTCAGTGACGGGCAAATTGGATAATAATGATTATTTTAAAACAGCTACTCTCAATTATGAACGTTTAAACATGATTAGTGAATATCAATTCAGTCAGATGCAAACATGGCGGATAAAAACAAGATGGCAATTTTAAATTTAATTTACAAACATCGCGATATACTGTTCGGCAAGTTCAGTTCCACTTTGACCCACGAAATAAAATCTGCGAAATGGAAAGACATCGCTGAAGAACTAATAGCCTCCGGCATTTATTCCAAAGACTGGAAGTACCTCCGAGACACAACTTGGCAAAATTGGAGGAAGAGAACCATAGTGAGTTTGAATTAATTTTTACGCTCTTGACCGGTGTTTAGTTTGAAGGTTTGAACCCCAAAAGTGACTCAGACCTCGACAAAGGAGAATTAATTTATTTTATCAAGGATTACGTTGCGGTGTTTCTGAAGTCATCTATTTACATCATGAACTAAATATATTTACCTGCCTTGCTACTTCGGATCACCACCATATAGAATTGAGCAGTCTTGAAGTTTTGTTTAATATTATTCCAGGAAAAAAAAGACAACCGGCAGAAAACAGGTGCTGGCGGTGGTAAAAAATTTAAATATGACGACAGTGATGAACTAATTATTAACATAATTGGTAAGCATTCGCCAGTAATTGATGGAATGAATATACCTGAATCATCAGGATCACAGGAAACACAGGTTGCACCATCTCCTGAAGCTGAAAATTCTAGCATATCTGAGCCGAAAAACGCTGAATTGGATAGTTCATTGGCAAATAAAATAAAAATAAATAAATAAATATCATGGGACACTTGACACCAATTGACCTAGTCCCATATTGAAAGTGTTACCACATTTGGGCCACAAAACGCAGAACTAAATACATCAATGATATTAAATAATGGTAATGGCAAAAATAAATTATTTAACAAAAACAGGGCAAGGTTAGTAAGTTCTGTTGAAATAGATGAAAAGCTGTGTACATTAAAAAAACATTCGATTTAGAATTACTAAAACTGGAAAAAGAACTTTTAATTGTGCGGCCATCTAGTTACACTATGCCTTATGTCATAGAAGATAGCACAGTTATCATAATAGAAGAAAAAACCCAGGACAACTCCGTCGATGTTTTGCAAGAAGCTGTAAATACTAATAAGGAAAATTAATAATTTGGTCTCACGTTATTACAGAATCCATACTTTAATATTATAAATGCGAAAGTGTGTGTGTTTGTCCGTCTTTCACGTGATTTTTGGCATAGAGATAGTTTATGGGACATAGAGTGACATAGGCTACTTTTTATCCCGAGGGAACAAACAAACAGCGCGCGATAACCGAATTCCATGCATGTGAAGCCGCGGGCAAAAGCTAGTAATAAATAAAGGAATGTTAAAGATTTTTCCCTTACCTACTAATAGAATAAAAACAGATCTTATCAAGTTAATATTTATATTGTTTCAAAATTCCTTTCATGTTCTTGCTTGTATTACACAGTAAGTACCTATAGAAAAGTTGTCATCGTCATAAAACATAAAATTAAGAAAATATTTAAACAAATCCGTCAATCAGTTCTTGCAAATTTTGTATTGCTTCAATGTCGATTACTTCATTTTCATGATTAAACATGTTTCCACTATCATCATTTTCATTATCTTCTTCTTCATCATACCTTATGTAATGCAGAGATCCTAAACGTTTTTCTATGTTATGTAAAGTTATGCAAGTTAATATGACATTACAAGCAGTTTGTGGTTGTAACCTGAGATGATTTAGACATGGGAATTTTTCTTTTAGTATTCCCAAACTGTTTTCTACTAATCTCCGAGTTGATTTCAATGCTCGCAAAAACCTTTCCAATTGTGGCGTCCTAGGTATTTGGACAGGAATATTGGGGGTGATCAACCATTTGCGTAAAGGATAGCCACTATCTCCTAATATGATGGCATTAGGAAATGGCCTCCAATTATTTTCCCACTGGCTTGCTAAAGTCGAGCGTCTTAGTATTCTTGAATCGTGAACCGACCCTGGCCACCGCGCACTAGCATAAAAGAATTCCAGATTTGGGCCACACACAACCATTATATTTACAGAGTGGTTCCCGTATCGATCTACAAAACCAATTTCATTTTCATGTGGTGCGTCGATTGGAATTAATGAGCCGTCAATTATTCCGGCTATTCTTGGTATATTAGCAATTCTTTGGAATAGTATTGGAACAGCAGTGACATTTTCTGTCGGCCAATGAATTTCATCACCAAAAATATTGCTCACAACTGCGTTGCACACTCTATTTACACATCGATGAATGGTAGCCTTGGATAATCCGTGGCCATCCGCACTTACGTGAAATTGCGAGCCTGCACCCAACCAATGCAATGCACATAACAACTGTTGCACAGGTTCAAGAGCTTGATTTCTGTTGGTTGGGTGTTTCAAATGTGTTCCTATTTTAGTTAAAATATGTTTTACCGCCACTTTACTGATTCTGAATTTTTCGTTGAATGTAAAGTCCGTGATTTCAAAAGAAAAGTTTGTTCTTCCGCGAAATTCTCTTCTTCGTCTATTTTCAAACAAATATAAATCATCATTCTCACTACTATCACTGCTGCTCGAATTTAACATTTTAACTAAGTGGTTGCGACTTACTCCTTCACTCGACAGTTGTAATGTAACCCTGACACAGGGGAAGGCCCCCTGTCAAGAATTTGTTACAATTCGACAAGTTTCAGTTTCAATTCGCGTTTTATAATAGACAAGTTGTCAAATTTTCTATGTCACTCGTAAACTTTTATGAAACGCAGAAATGTCAAACGTCGTGACAATTTGACAAACTTGTCGGCTTTTCCGGTTACAAATATGTCAGACCCAAAAGTTTTATGAAACGTAAAATTATACAATTGTTGACTTGTCACCTATCACTGACAATTGTAAGTTATATGAAATAGGGCCCTTGACTCTCGGACATATGGACTATCCGACATTAAGGCATTATAACCTTCGGACGTTCTGACATTTGGACATGTATGCCCCTATACGGGGTAGTGGCCTTAGCTAACCGGGAAACCGGATCAAAACACATTTGACGCCAGCAAAGCTAAGTAGCTAAGTATAGGTATAGGTACTATTAGTTATTCTGTGGTATGTGTTGCGAATGCGAATCGTAAGATTTTGTAAGTGTTAGGTTTTTAAAAGTCACACCCATCATTCATCAAACAAATTCATTTGACGACCGGATGGCTAAGTGGTTAGAGCACCTGACTACGAAGCTTGAGGTCCTGGGTTCGAATCAGATATTTGTGTGAATAGCACGAATGTTTGTTCTCAGGTCTTGGATGTTTAATATGTATTTAAGTATGTATTTATCTATATAAGTATGTTTATCCGTTGCCTAGTATCCATAGTACATAAGCTTTGCTTAGTTTGGGACTAGATCAATTGGTGTCAAGTGTCCCACGATATTTTTATAAATGATATAAGCAGGTGTTATCGCGAAGTTTGATGTGTTAGTGTTGTTTTTTGGATGAAATAATATACTTAATTTTGTTAAGCTTGGTCATTTTGGTAAAGCCAAAGTCACGGTGAGCAGATAATGCCTACGCAAAATTTTAACATAATTTTTAATTCTAATCAATAACTTTTACAATAAATGTAATACTCTTTTTACAACATATATCTCCGCGTGACTGTTTATAAGATTTCACTACTTTTTATAAGTATCATCTCAATCGAGATTGGCACATTTTCATTGATCATATTAAAATTACTCTTAATATGTATTTGCTGTACAGTCTAACAAACCGAATCATGGACCTTTGTGCTACTGATATCATGTTGCCATCTCATACATCTGCCAAAGAAATCATAGCATAATTGATACTTAAAAAGTTCCACCCTGGTAAAGTCAGGAACAAAGATATCAATACAGCCAATGCCAAAAATATGTATACAGGACTTTATTGCCTGAACATTTAGGTCGTGTATACATTTGCACTTTGGTTGCATTCATATCTTTGTTGCTGACTGTACATGAACCAGTTTGTTCATCTTCATTCTACTGCTGATTATACCTTGCCAGCCATGTAATATTATATCCGAAGTATCGACTTTGTTTGGCCGTCGCAGATATACATAGAAAGGAAACCATACTAGTTCACGAGTATAATGCCGCGAGACGAAAACAGAAAGCCGACAATAGACGGTTCGAGAAACTTTAAGGTTCATATAAGGTCGGACTAGCAGCTTTACAGAGCGACAAAGATGGATGTAAGTATATTAGTTTCAATTCCGGTGAACTGATAAAATAGATTATTCCCAGAAGTTCCTTTCAGCTCATTTTTAGGGTTCCGTAGCCAAAATGGCAAAAACGGAACCCTTATAGTTTCGACATCTGTCTGTCTGTCTGTCTGTCCGTCCGCAACTTTGCTCAGGGACTATCAGTTAGAAAGCTGTAATTTTGCACGAATATATATGTAAACTATGCCGACAAAATGGTACAATAAAAAAATCAAAAACAGTTTTTTTAGATTACCTCCTATAGACGTAAAGTGGGGGTGATTTTTTTTTCTCGTTTTCGATTCAGTGCTATGTTTGCAAAATATTCAACTTGAAAGTGCAAATTTTCATTAAAATCGAGCGCCCCCCCCCCCCTCTAAAATCTAAACCGGTGGGTGGACAAAATTTGAAATAATTCAGGATGGTAGTAAGTATATCAAACTTACAAGGAAAACTATAACGGTTAAGTTTTCATGAGAATTATTTGTAGTTTAAGAGTAAATAGCAACCTAAGGTATAAAATATACCTAAACCTGGAATATTCCGTACAAAATACGAAATCCTTAGAGAAGTATTACTTATTTTTTTCGGAATGGGGACGGAACCCTATTTCGGGCGTATCCGACACGCTCTTGGCCGGTTTTTTCGCGCTAGATCCATTTCCATTACAATTACAAGTGAGGAAGGAAGGAACAAAAGCGAAAAAGGAATCGCAATAGGGAATAATGTTTTGCCATCGTATTTTATCGAAAGTTCGTATTTATCTTTCTTTCTCAACTAGCTTACTGAAGTTTACTGGAGCTAATTGAGATAGCAAGATAAATCCGAACTTATCCGACAAAATACGTTGGAAAAACACTATTCAGTAGATTTTTACCTACGACTACAATCCAACATACTAGGGCTCATACACGCAGTCAAGTTCTACGTAAACCCCAAAAGGGTAGGGGATCTTTGCTAATTGCTTAGATTTTTGAAGATATGTGGGTACAAATGTGCAAGTTGCAGAAAGTTTCCGAAAAGTTGTGAAAATTCTCGGAAAGTTCTGGAATTTTTTACAAGAAATATTGGATTTTTTTTTCTTGTACGAAAAATTTCGCAATAAATATGGCAAAATAAATTAATACGCTTGAACAAAAATTAGTACTTTATGGTTTTTTTAAATTGTTGCTTTTTCTAGATTTGAACACTATAACAATAACCAAATTAGAACAGCTTAAAAATATATACTTACCTAGTATAGGTAGCATAATTTACGTAAGCATGGGGTATAACTTTGCTTACTTTTGCTGACAAGAGTGAGGAGGAGCTAAAAACTACTAAAGTTCTGCTTTGCTTACGTCATACTTGTATGACCCCCCAGGTAAGGTTTCAATTCAACCCAATGAAAAAAGCATCACGTGTACTACGCTGTGGAAAGCATGTTATCTATCATCCAACTAAAAGGTCAACGGGTTCGATAACCAGTCCGATCTCCAGCTGAATCGACGAGCATAGACCCTATGATGTCATAATTGTAATTGTCATATGTCAATGTTAAATTATTCTTATCTTTTTCATTACATGTACTGTTGCCATGATAATGTGGGCTATACAGCCAACTGATATTTTAGTCTCGTAGCTATTTTTGTATTTGATTTCACTTTGATTTGTTTTGTGTGACTTTCCGTAATTGCACTCTTCTGTGGCCCGGCGGAAGACCAGTGCTGGTTTTCAACCAGCGATATGCTGAGCCGGGACCTTTTTATAGCGGCAACATTTCCTATTGTTATTTTTACTTATTATGTGTCATTGCTGTTATAAATAAATTATTTTCTTTCTTTCTTTCTTTCCTATTATACTATACTTACCATTAAGTGCAAAATTCGAGCTTCGTATATTGCCGTCCCACTGACGCTTTTATTAGTAAATACCAGAGTGAGAGGGACGGTACGATATAGGAGCGTCGATTTTCAAATTTCCTAGTAGCCCCCCAGCTGCGGACGAACACGAGACCGCAGCCACGTGAGTCATGAGTGAAAGCACGCGATTATGCTCACGTGAAGAATGCAACCGACTCAATGTTGAATCGATACAATTGGTGACGAGTTGCACGAACCTCGGGCTTTCTATTTCCTTTGTCGCGTCACTTTTTTAGACAAAGGTATGCTCTCTCTTTAATAACAAATATAAAGGGTATCATATCATATTTAAGAGAGCTTCCCAGTCTTTGAAATCGTGGCTGCAGAGCTACTACGAAACTCGAAACTCGAAGTTCGTGTCGTGCGGACCCTCTGACACTTTTACTATTTAATACGAGTGCGAGAGGGTGGTACGATACAAACTTCGTGTTTCGAGTTTCGTAGTAGCCCTGCTGTACGTGTATGATTGTTACTCCTTCATGCTAAAACGGCTCCACGGATTTGGGTGAAATTTGGTATGAAGCTGGACATCTGGAAGAACACATTAGGCCACTTTTTATCCCGATATTCCCACGGGATCGGGATAAATCTCGAAATCTCATCCGCTGCGTCAGTCATGAAATTTGGCACTGTTGTTTATAATGCTACTGTTATTCAAGTCAAGACCAGGACGTAGTTTTTGGGAATTCCCACGGGAATTTAGGTAAATCCCAGAATTTCAATTCAACTGCTGGATCTAATGATACGCGTGCACAGCGCGGGTAACACTATTATTAGATAACAAGGAAAAAGTTTTACGAAATGCCATGGTTCCTTACTTGTAATGCTTGTTAATGTGATACAAAAAAATTAACCAGCATGCCTTAGTTATGTCACCGTAAGTTACCTATGCCCTTAGTGTAGTTTCGGTTACGAAATACGTCTCGATCGCGTTCGCGTTAAAATCTGAATTTTGTACCCGAAAACTTACACTAACTACTCAACTAAGCTATTGTATCTTGTATTGAAACATTTTGTTATGTAGGTAGGTAAAGATCAGGTGGATAATGTTATTCCATTCAGATTCCATCGTATTTTGTCGAATAAGTTCGTATTTACTTTGTTCTCTCAGTTAGCTTCAGTAAACTTCAGTAAGCTAGTTGAGAAAGTAAGATAAATACAAACTTTTCCGAGAAAATACGACAGCAAAACATTATATACTACATCTGTATTCGACTTTACCTATTCATGTATGAGTAATTTTACCGTTTCCACTTTTACGTTCTATCAAAACATTACAACATCTCAAAAACATTCTCTGTATCTTCGTTTGTTTGTCATGTCATCGATATTTAAGAGCACCAACTTGTCGGTTTCTGTCGGAATCTGTTAGTTCTTTGTGATAGTTTCTTTAGTCCTTCTTGTCCGACATATTAGCGTCTATTTTCTTTATATTTGAAATGCCTATCTTCGGCATTTTCTTCCTCTTTTCTTTCCTTTATAGTTGTTTGTATTATCATTGTCTAGGTTTGTTTATTTTCTCGGACCAATTATAGTAATTAACGTCCTTTTACAGTAATTAATACAATCAACGTCATTATAAACGTCTCATCTTATTTTGCAGTTGCAATCTCTCTCGATGACCCTTTAGCTTTAACGTCATTGCCAATCCACGTGAGACGTGAATGGTGAACCTCAGCCGCTCGTCATGAACTTATGAATAAAAGGAATATTGCTTATTTATGCTGCTCCAACAAAGTAGAGGGCTGGATTTTCTGTTTAGGTTTCTGTACCGCAGAAAGGAATAAATTTTAAACATGGAGGCTACTTTTGGCGGGTAAATTTAAAAAAAATAAAGTTTACAAACTAATATAACCGTGTGATATATCGACATATGAAATGAAACGGCAGTTAAGAATCTCATTTTTTTGTACAATTTACAGAAGTCATTTTAAAACTTTATCAATCCCCTCTCCGAAACTGTCATGTAGTCAGATAAAAGTCTAATACCTAATAAAATAAATCAATAAATATCACAGGCCATCCACACCAATTGACCTAGTCCCAAAATAAGCTTAGCAAAGCTTGTGTTATGGGTACTAAGCAACGGATAAATATAATTATATAGATAGATACATACTACATTATTTAATTAATTAGTTCTTAGAATATATTAGAATAATTTAACAAAATGACATGTAATAATGATATTACCAATAAAAGAGTATGAGTATGTGTACTTAAATACGTATTAAACAACCAAGACCCGAGAAAAAACTTTCGCATTTTTCATACAAATATCTGTCCGACACGGGAATCGAACCCGGGACCTCAAGATTCGTAGTCAGGTTCTCTAACCACTAGGCCATCTGGTCGTTAAAATAGACTAATAGAAACAATACAATAACACTTATCCCGCTTACTCAACGAACTGGTAGGAGTGGCTCTATCTATACCTATAAAACAGTACCGTGACTGACTGACTGACTGACTGACTGACAGACAGACAATGCACAGCCTAAACTACTGGTGCTAGAGACTTGAAATTTGGCATATATGTACCTCGAGTGTTGTAGACTTGTAGAGGTGCACTAAGGAAGGATTTTTCGAAATTCCCACGGGATAGGGAAATATCTATATATGCAGTTTGGCAGATAATTTCTTTAAGGCGCTGTACGTAGTGAAAACTACAATTTTAGAAAATATTTTAAAATATACTTACACAATACTTACAACTGCAATTTTTTTATATGTATATTTTCAGTCTATTAGCTAGTTTTTGACTTCATCAAAAACACGATTGCTGACAAAAACCTCGATAGATTATTTTTTTGAAAAAGAGCCTTCATTTACACGTTAAACCAAATATTATGAAAACAATTATGAATATCAACACAAAATTTGCTTTATTAAATAGTTTTTAGTAGATTTAGATTTATGCTTCATAGATTTTCAATAGGTTGAGTACATCAATCATACCAATTTATTTCGTCTTTGGCAAAATAAAACGGTTCTAGCGCGCGGCGGCGGCCAAGTATTTCCCAGTCGCCAGTACACGCGTGTACGTAGTCGACGACGGACCTGTGCACATTTTTCTAACGCGCTAGTACTACTTTTGAGAGCGAATAATATGGGTAATCGCAGTATTAAAAAAGTTAAGCGAAAGAGGAAACGCATAAGTGAACTCAGAGCACATATGAGAAGCATTAGAGTACTTAAACGGTAAGTACCTACCACACACTAATCGACCGGCCGGAGTGGGGCCGAGTCAGCAGGGCTACTACGAAAGTCAAAACTCGAAGTTCGTGTCGTGCGGTCCCTTTGGCACTTATACTATTTAACACGAGAGGGCATGGATACCGGTATTCGGTATTACCGAAAAACCGGGATACCGGTCATTTTTTCCCCTCTTTTAATACCGGTATTAAATATCTACAAAACCGGTTTTTCGGTATTTTGACTTGTGTTTAAAATAGTAATAGTCGACTTTAGTTTCAAACAAGAAAGCACTTTTAATAACTTTTGTCTTCAGACTTATGGCTTTTGAAGTTACTTACCTCTTAATCTACTTTCAAATTTCAAATTTACCGAGCACAAGTTTGCTTTGCTTATTTGTAGTGTAAGCTTTCTCGAAGTTGGACCTACCTAACTGGACCGTTTGTCCCAGGTATACATAGTCGTCAACAACTTCGAGCGCAGAGCCCCCGACCATTGCGGGAGTTGGGACAACATGGACATTAGTTAGACATGACTTTCGTCTTGCCCATGTTCATTTTTAGGCCAACTCGGTCGGAAACTGCTGAGGTGCTGAAGTCTTCCATGGTCTCAGCCATGACTACAATATCGTCGGCGAATCGAAGGCGAGTGAAGTACCCGCCATTAATGTTGATGCCTCGTCCTTTCCAGTCCAGAACCTTAAAAGCATCCTCCAATGCAGCGGTGAACAGTTTCGGAGCAAACACATCTACTTGTCTGACTCCCCGCTGCAGAGGAATAGGCTTCGTGCTCTGGTCATGTAATCGGACGGACATAGTGGCGTTTTTGTACATACACTAGACACTTCAACACTTCGATATACCGATAGTCAACTGCACCGCTGGAGAGCCTGCATCACAGCCCAAGTCTCGATCGAATCGAAGGCTTTCTCGTAGTCCACAAATGCAAGGCAAAGGGGGAAGTTATACCCTTCGGTCTTCTGTATAACCTGCCGCAACGTACATGTGGTCTACGGTACTATAGGTATTCGGAAGCCGGCTTGTTCGGGAGGCTGGAAATCGTCAAACCTGCTTGCGAGACGATTTGTGATGACCCTGGAAAACAGCTCGTAAACATGGTTTAGAAGTGAGATGGGTCTATAATTCTTCAGCAAGGTGTTATCACCTTTTTTGAAGATGACCACCACCACTGTCTTCTGTTCCATGCTTTCGGTGTTCCCCCTTGGTGGAGGACGGAACTAAACGGCGTCTTAAGGTCCTTAAGAACTGGTTTACCACCCGCCTTCAAGAGTTCGGCTGTAATTTCATCGTCACCCGGGGCTTTGTCATTCTTAAGCTATTTGAGGGCCATACTAATCTCGTACAGGCTGACGTCTGGGATGTCTTCGTGATAGTGTCGGGTTAATCTAGCCCTCGGGTCTTTAGCTAGATTTTCGACGGGTGTTCGGGTTGTCGTGTCGCTATCCATAAAACCTCTCGTTTTCCCCCAACAGCTCAGGTTTGGATGAAATGATTCTGCCATCGTCGGTCTTCAACTTCATTAACCGGCTTTGACTTACAGACAGATCCCTGGTAAACACCTTAGAGCCTCTGATACGCTCAATAGCCTCTTCAATGCTATTTATTAGTATTAAATCGGCGTACATCGTGCTTCAGAGATTTTGAGATCTGCCTATTGAACTGCTGATAGCGACAATTAAGCGTCACCTGAGGACTTTAGCAGCATCTCACGCCTCACCTTCATGAGCCTAAGGCCAGAGCGCGAGAGCTTATTGGTTCTAGTACGGCGGGTTTTGAAGAAGTTAGATCCGATCGTATGGACAGCTTCCACAAACCCGTCGTTGTAATCGTCCACGTCGCTACCTAGGCATTCGAAACGGTTTTGAAGTTTGAGCTGAAAGCTCTCGGGGTTTTGGGGCTAAGCTGGTTCCGGGCGGAGCGTAGATTTCATCAGTAATTCTTTCAAGCTTGAACTGGATATTTAATGAGCCTCGTACAAGCGAAAGAAATTATGTGAAAATTTGGTTGGGAACTAATAATCGGTGAAACAATTTTAACCGAAGAATTAGAGAATCCAATTCCATATTATATAAGTATTAGTTAACAATTAACAACTTAAGTTTTTTATTTTAATACTTGCTCATTAAAAGGGAAGTTTATTAAATCTTGCTTTTCATGTATATTGGTTATATTTCAACAAAACAACAGACTTAAACAGAAAGAAAGAAAAATAAAGAGAAAATACGGAAAATACCGAAATACCGGGATACCGGTTTTCAAAATTTGAATACCGGAATAATACCGGTATTGCCATCAAGCCCAATACCGCATAGCCCTACACGAGAGCGAGAGGGACGGTACGACACGAACTTCGAGTTTCGAGTTTCGTAGTAGCCCTGCAGACGCGCGAGGCGCCCCGCATTCGCCTCCACCGCGTCGTCTGCTTCACCCCCTCAAATACCGAAAAATCTTCTATAAGCGCGCCTTAAACAATGTATTCTGTTATTTTAGAAAATAATAAAAAAAAAATCTCAATTTCTAAGAGTCGAATATAAGAGTCGAATCTCTAAAACTATTGGGCCGATTTTAAAAATTCTTTCACCGTTAGTAAGCTACACTATCCTTGATTGACATAGGTTACTTTTTTTCGGGATAATGCAAAATTCCCTCGGGATGGAAATAAGTTAATTCAACTTCGAGGCTGATTAAAAAACACTAATAGAAAGCTACAGACTCTGTAGTTCACTCTGTACACAATAAAAAAAATTGTCCTCGTCATTGACTTCGAGGCCATACGGGTTTGGGGCGGCTGATCTTGGCCTAAAAGTAAAAGCCAATTTAAGAAGTCGCAAGTGATTGTTGTCGGTAGCGTACACTTCATTTCGAGGCTTAATTAATTTTTGATGGAACGTTAATTCCTTTCTCAACCACGGTCAAAAATTTGGGCATCATCATGGACGCTTTCATGGTCGGCTCATGTCTCTGAAGTCAGCCGCAAGCTTTTTGCCTCAGTCCATTCACTTAGACGCCTGCAAAATTTCCTTCCTTTGCACACCAAGATTACACTGGCACAATCTCTCCTTCTCCCTCTCCTCGACTAAGGCGACATAGCCTATCTAGATCTCTCTGAGCAGCTACTAGACAAGCTTGAGCGACTTCAGAATGTGTGCATACGCTTCATATTCGGTCTCCGAAAATACGATCACGTGTCAAGTTTTCGTGCTCAGCTGAAGTGGCTGCCAATTCGTCATCGCCGTAATATTCACATCCTGTCGTTGCTTTTTAATATCCTTTTTAAACCTCAGTCCCCTTCCAATGTTTCAGAAAGGTTCAGTTACTTGGCTGCTGGGTCTGGAAATTGGTTGCGGTCGAGTAATAATCTTTCTCTCGATTTTCCAGTTCCCAAATCCAAATCCTACTCTAAATCCTTCTCCATGCACGCTGTGAGTCTGTGGAATCGGTTGCCAGGTGATATCAGGCGGACACAGTCGGTTGCCACCCTGGGCGCACTAGCTTGACAGTTCATCGTAAAATCTTAAAGGAGGCAGTGTTGTATGTTCTGTTTTGTGTATATGTGGTGTATAAGTATATATGTATTTTGCATGTAGTTTATTTAACTTGATATGTATTAGTTTATTGACTTTATTATTATGTACCGTCTTAGTGTGTAACTATATATGTAAGTATGTGTATTTATAGTGAACTTTTGAGTTAATTGAAATTTCGATTCTTTTACCTTTCATTGTACTTGTAGTGTCTACTCTTGTGTATGATGTCTTGTCAATCGTTCAAAGGTTAACTGGAAAAGATCCCTTTAAGGGATAGGTTCGCTTTTGTACATCTTATTATCCTGTGTTCTGTTATTTTCATGTATTTTTATGTACACTTTCGCATTTATTATATTAGTATGGATACTAGATTGAAAGGGCGGTACGATACGAACTTCGAATATCGTAGTAGCCCCCCAGGACTAGGTAGGTAGGTACGTTATTCATAGAACTCGTAAACCACCGTTTCCTACTTCGAGCACGCATTCGCTCTAAAATAGAATTCAGTAGACCATTCTGTATAATACCGCTGAGTATAAAATTTTCGACTCGAAACGCGAGTATTTATGTTTTTATGTCAATTGAGAACAGAGTTTGCGGGAAAAATATCAAAAGAGTTGTACACTCCGAGAGATTAATTGCCAATTTTTAATGCAAAAAATTGGCAGAAGGACAGGTTTAATGCCACTCAAATGTGCACATTGCATAAGATTAAGAACATTACGATTAATACCTTAGTACCTTAATACCTTTTACACGACCAGATGGCCTAGTGGTTAGAGAACCTGACTACGAAGCTTGAGGTCCCGGGTTCGATTCCCGTGTCGGGGCAGATATTTGTATGAAAAATACGAATGTTTGTTCTCGGGTCTTGGGTGCAATATTTAATATGTATTTAAGTATGTATCTATGTCTATATATAATTATATTAATCCGTTGCTTAGTACCCATAACACAAGCTTTGCTAAGCTTACTTTGGGACTACGTCAATTGGTGTGAATTGTCCCGTGATATTTATTTATTTATTATTTATTATACCTTTTCTATGCAGTTTAAGTTACAACACACATTGGAATGACCAGTTTTTTTTATGACTCACATCTTATCACTATGTTAGTTTTTGCGACCTTCGTTTGTGTAAATTCTAACTGATAAGGCGTCCTACAATTGTTTTTGTCTGTTATCATAATCAAATAACACGCAGTAAAAATTTGTATTATTGTTTCATCAAAATTAGATCCAACGCTTTTATCCTCAATACCCGCATTACTAAAACAAAAATGAATGGTAGCGCATATATTGCTACCACCTATATCCGAATTATGTTCGAATTTATAGTGTTATAAGTATTTATGGCAAGATAAAACATTGCATCACAAACAAAACTATTAAAACTAAACAAAGCGCAAAGATACAAGAGGATGAGACGCAGTTTATTATTTTTATATTTACTATTATTGTTATTATTCATACCATTTTATTCTCTAATGTTTTAAAGGAATAATTTTAAAATTCAGAAATAATACATGTCATACATTAAAACATTAGAAAGTTAGAACTGTGACTCCTTTTAAAAAGGACCAGCTGACATAAAAGCCGGTTAGGTTAGGTTAGAACTGCGACACCTTACAACAAAAAAGTACCAGCTGACAGAAATGCGTTATGTCAAATCAACCTTTCAATACAATCACCACATTAAATGTTATGACCAATAACGGTATGAAATTCAATAGTTATGACTAATGAAAGGAGGCGAAAGAAAATTATGACTATTGAAATTATGACCAAAGATAATATGACGAGCTACGATTATGACAAACAACGATATAGATAAACCAAATCGAAAGTTTAACGTTATGGGAGTCAATATAGACCCATGTAAATCGCGCGACAATACAATAATCTAGTAGTGACATGGTAGTCCAGATCCGGGATCGTCTCCGCAGGACGGAACTCTTCACCGATTAATAGCATCGACTTGAAATTTGGTATGCAAATGTAGTTTGGGTGACAATGCAAGTACAGTCAACAAAAAAAGCTTGTATTAAAAATGAAATTTTTATGGTTAGCTTATTTTATTTTGAACATGAAACTACCGTGAGACTCATTCATATTAAATGATATTACAATATCATTTAATATAGGTTAGTTTATGTTTAAATTATCAAAATGTTGAATTTTTCTCGATTCGACTTATGATGGGAGAAATGCAAAATCGTGTCGATTCTTGCTCATTTTTATCCTCTTTAAAAATTAACAGTCAGTAAAAAACCCCGAGAGATACATATGGGACAACTCAATGGGACTAGTGGGATAGACGGACATTTTTAGTACTTAATCTAAGAAACAGTTAGCATTATAGGTCAGGTCAATAAGATTAATGAACCACTGTATTTAATTCAAGGTACGCGGAATCCGAAAGTGTGCAGTTGGCAGAATGCCTGCCGCGGATGCTGGATGGATACATCAATTAGTTCTTCTAGAGACGGGAGAAGTGGAATAGCGAAAATGTATTTCCATGAGAAAATATTAAGATGAATGTACTTTACACTATAAAGCGTAAAACCTAGTTTAGACTTGCAATAAAAATCGTGCAATTTGCATTACATTGCAAAGCCGTAAAGCGAACGGGTTTAAGGTGGTCAATCAAGAAGTGCCGCTATGGTATAATGCAACTTGTATGATTTTTCTTGCAGGTCTAAATTGGGCTTTAGAGGTTAGAAGTATTGTTGTAATATTTAAGTACATAAGTAACGCATGATGGCATTGCGGAGTAAGTAAGCAGAAAGAAAGCTTTTTTGACGCTAGAAACATTTATCACTTCCTTAACTGAGATACGTTTTAAATTTTATCATGATCGGTTGAAATCTTATCCCGGATCATCCCAAATTTGGTATAGCTACACTATGTAGATACATAAGTATCTGCGACTCTGCGTACACCTAATGGATTTCTGGATTTCTTTACTTCTTATCCCAATGTTCCCGCGCGATCAGTGATTGTCACTTCGGCACCTAGATTTCGACAGATTATTATCCCGATTGAATTGGTAATATGAATGAACATGAACACGTAATAACATATCCTTCGAACAAGATGTAACGACGGATCATACTGTCAAGACTCCGACAGTCCGACCCTGGTTTGATACGATGTAATATAGGTAGATCAGACAGTTTGAATCACAAACGACACCATACTCGAGATAGTTGGGACAGGATGAAGTGCCAGACGGCCATGAATCTATCATGGATCTATATTTAGCTCCAGTCTTTCAGCTTTATTATTTTGGATGTAATTCGTATGATCACTTAGTGGCATAAGGTACATATCTTTCATTTTAAATTGTTAGGTTATAAAGTTTTCAATTTGTCTGCACCTTTTAGTCATCTAAATTCGTCAAGTTTCAATAAAGGAATTTAGTACCAACAAAACACTAAACTTAAATGTTTTTCCGAAAGCCCTCTATCACACATTTTGTAGCAAGTATACCTACCTATCTACATACCACACCCAAAATCAAGTTGAATAAATTAAAATCCAACAAGCCATTTTCATAAAGCGTTTAAAATGCAGCACTCGATAAAACAGAGACTCTTTTCGTACAGTGTCTTTTAAAAAAACGTTGAAGATCCTATTGGCCTATCCTTATTGATCCTATCGGCATTATTTTCAATACCTAATGAAACAACAATACTAATTTGATTAACCCGTCACGGTTCCTAGAGACTACATTAGTCCAGTGTCCAATGTAGTCTCTAGGACGCGTGACCGGTTAAATTTTAATCGGATCTAAAGTAACTTGACACTAGAAGAACACCGGACAATGGACGATACGCGTGGCTTTCTACGAATGCATTGTGTTGCTACAGTCTAAGGTAAATGCATTGTTTGCAGTCCAACAAACAATCGCACACGACATACGATGCTTGCTAACGGCTAACGGTTACATGGTGCAAGAACAACTACCGGTGATTTTATTTGATTTGTATTTATTCCACGTCGCCGAACGATAGGTACCTCCTGACCTCATAACGTGTCCTATACAACGCTTGCGTAACGCATAACGTAACGAATATTATCAGTAATTTAGTAGAGAGCAGCGTACCGGTCTGTGGAAGCGGTTTCTGTTACATATTTGGGCTATTTAGATAGCCAAGCCAGGCAATGTTGTATGAAATTCCATTACTGTCCTCCAATTTGAAATTAGAACGAATTGTATAGCACTTATTGAACATAGTGCTAAGACGTACTTCGCGTTCTAACATCATGATCTCTTGCGCATTACCAAATAGGTACATATATAATACGCGTTTGAAATATCTTTTTCATCACATTTAATGCTTGTTTAGGATGATTGTCTCAAAAGAATATTATAATAAAAGCGATAAGTTTTGAACAAAAAGGAAATGTTACCTACATTTCTGAATCACGTGTAGAATTTAACACCTATCTATATTTATTTATCTAATCGATGAATTTTATAAGTGTGCCGTTTCGAAGTGTAGGCAGTACCCCTAGTGTAAGTTTTCGGTTACAAATACGTATCGATCGCGTTCGCGCTAAAATCTCAATTTATATGGAAACACGAACAGCGCCTCTAGCGGAACGTTTGCGATGTTCGTGTTTCTATAAAAATTGAGATTTTAACGCGAACGCGATCGAGACGTATTTTGTAACCGATACCTTACACTAAGGGCACAGTTTTAGATTCCTTTTTACGCGAGAGAAAATCGTGGATGTTACATTTCAGAGCTTAACCCTTTTCCAGGCCCCGCGAATCTAGATAGGCTACCACAAAATGAATAATAGTTTTATGTTTACCTATGGCGGATTAAATTAAAAACGAATCATATTTTTAACGACTTCAAGTGATTTTTTACCATATTTACATTTTAGGAAGGTATAATATTTGTGTACATTTATGTGGCCGCTATATGCACTACGCCTGGAAAAGGGTTATAGGTAGAGCCATTCACGGTGACGCGTGCCGTGGTTCTTATTACAATGTCATTAATGTCTAATTTTGACAAAATCATGCGTCTTCGTGGATGGTACTAGGTATAAAAGATTACCTACTGAAAACTCTTTCTGTATTGTATTTGTATCTAAGTAGTGTGATTGACAATAATATTTCTTGTTTTTAACCCTTGACGCAAAAATGAGGTGTTATAAGATTGACGCCAATATCTGTTTGTCGCCAGTATTTGGCATCGTAGCTCTCAAACGAATGAATGAACCAATTTCGATGCGGTGTTTTACGTAAAAACGAGTTAACTTGTAGATTAATATGGGTCAGCCGTTTTTGAGATGTTGAACTTTGAAATGACAATGTCACTGTCAGGGATTTTTCAACTTTTCTATGATGGCTGTTCTGTTACATTTTTTGTTACTGATGGTGCATCATTTTGTGTTTAAGTTATGTATGATATGTTCAGTTTTCCTTCCCGTATACTCGAATTTATAATTTAAAACCAGATTAACCTCGTAAAGCCCAAGTCAAATTTTTGATTTATGAACATCAAACTTTATGCTATTTATGAAAGAGTTTGATTTAAAATTACAATAAGTCCTTTATAAAGGACTCTGGGTGTTAGGAGGTTAAGTTTAGTTCTAGAAGCCCTTGACGCCGAGTTTCTGACAGAAACAATATCAAGCGTTGCGAAGCTATACTTGAAACGTTTAGGTAATTAACTAAACGTAAACCAACTTCAGCTGCCAGACTTGGTACATTCAAGGATTTTAAACATTTTGCTTATCTATCATTGTAATACAAACTAGACTTGTGTATTTCAATATAGAAATGTAAATGTTTAGATAGTTTAATGGGGGAATTTCAATATTTAAGACACCAATTGACGTTGTTTTGTTTACATTTAGTTAAATACCTATCCAAACCAAGTACAGTTAATTAACTAGCGACTTTGTGCTGAGCTAGGTTCCTTTTTGTGTCGGGAAGCGTCATTCATGGTTGAATGTTCGCGATCTCATGACGCTCCCATAACGGCAGTGGACAAACGCCGACGTGTTTTTAGTGGGTAGATATGATCCCTAAAGTGAGAGAGCTCCGCATAATTTTCCACGGAAAATATGCACAAGCATTTTCACATCGCAAAAAAAAGGTTCCCTTTTGCGTCCACTTATATATGGTTCGTGTTAAAATAATACATTTGTAAAATATACCAAACAAATATATCTTCTTTGTGCAACGCGGACGATTTTGCCGCATGTATGAACAGAGCTTAGGCTTATTTGATAAACGACCTTTATCTGCAGGATTAAAAAAATACGATTTTATATCGCTTATCTATGAATAACGGCGTTGAATCAGTATAGCACGCAGGTGCACGCAGGATATAATATTTAGTAACATATTAATCTTGGGAACAAGGAATTATTCCAATGACTATAATCCTTTTAATAAACCTTACGAGTAGGTACCTAGGTAGGTATCTAAAGTAGTAATTTATTACTTGTCTGTTCTCTTCAGACGGTGGAAATTAATCACAGCTCTGTATATTTGTCAATCCCTTTTAAAAGTCCATCATTTGGGCCTTTACCCTAGTCAACATTTCGATCAAGTGCCACTGCGAACCCTTTCACAATAAAGGGCAACACACACAGAGAGCGGGCGCGGGTCGGGTCGTGTCCGCCGCGGGAGCCGCGCGGTTCGTTGTATTCACACAGAGCGCGGGTCGGACCCGCGACGGGCCCGCGGCGGCTATCAATGTTGCCAGTTTAGTGACTTTATCCCTAGAAGTGACGGCTTTTGCTTAAATCTTAGCGACCAAAAAAAAGTTTTGATTAAAAAAATGGTTTATCTGGCGACTTTTGGAGTACAAATGAAAACAGTTCTAGAACCAATAATAAGAATAAGAATAATTTTATTTTCTCAAACATGCTCGGAAATGTATGCGTTAATGTCACGAAATGGAGACATGAAGTTTCTCATTTATGGCTCCCTACCACCTCTCTACATAACTTCTTGGCCTAGGCCATGAAGTATGTATGAAAATCCATTATTGTCCGCTGCTCTAACTTTTTAATTTTACTTACTAACATTAAACTGACAAAGGAAAAATTACGAACAGCCAACCACCACTACTCTATAAGCATTTGCGATACTGCGATGCGATGCGATGCGAAGCGATGGGATACGATGCGAAGCGATGCGATGCGATGCGATGCCAAGCGATGCCAAGCGATGCCAAGCGATGCCAAGCGATGCCAAGCGATGCCACGCGATGCCAAGCGATGCCAAGCGATGCCAAGCGATGCCAAGCTATGCCAAGCGATGCCAAGCGATGCCAAGCGATGCCAAGCGATGCCAAGCGATGCCAAGCGATGCCACGCGATGCCAAGCGATGCCAAGCGATGCCAAGCGATGCCAAGCTATGCCAAGCGATGCCAAGCGATGCCAAGCGATGCCAAGCGATGCCAAGCGATGCCACGCGATGCCAAGCGATGCCAAGCGATGCCAAGCGATGCCAAGCTATGCCAAGCGATGCCAAGCGATGCCAAGCGATGCCAAGCGATGCCAAGCTATGCCAAGCGATGCCAAGCGATGCCAAGCGATGCGAAGCGATGCGATGCGATGCGAAGCGAAGCGATGCGAAGCGATGCGAAGCGATGCGAAGCGATGCGATGCGAAGCGATGCGAAGCGATGCGAAGCGATGCGAAGCGATGCGAAGCGATGCGAAGCGATGCGAAGCGATGCGAAGCGATGCGAAGCGATGCGAAGCGATGCGAAGCGATGCGATGCGATACGATGCGAAGCGATGCGATGCGATGCGAAGCGATGCGATGCGATGCGATGCGAAGCGATGCGAGGCGATGCGAAGCGATGCGAGGCGATGCGAAGCGATGCGAGGCGATGCGAAGCGATGCGAGGCGATGCGAAGCGATGCGAAGCGATGCGAAGCGATGCGAGGCGATGCGAAGCGATGCGAAGCGATGCGAGGCGATGCGAAGCGATGCGAGGCGATGCGAAGCGATGCGAGGCGAGGCGATGCGAAGCGATGCGAAGCGATGCGAAGCGATGCCAAGCGGTGCGAAGCGATGCGATGCGATACGAAGCGATGCGATGCGATGCGAAGCGATGCGAAGCGATGCGAAGCGATGCGAAGCGATGCGAAGCGATGCGAAGCGATGCGAAGCGATGCGAAGCGATGCGAAGCGATGCGAAGCGATGCGAAGCGATGCGAAGCGATGCGAAGCGATGCGAAGCGATGCGAAGCGATGCGAAGCGATGCGAAGCGATGCGAAGCGATGCGATGCGAAGCGATGCGATGGATGGATGGATGGATGAAATATTTCCTCACATTGAGAAAAGCACTATACAAGCCTCGGCCAGAACAGGGATTGCTGAACTCGTTTTATCCCGAACTCGTCCCTTACTTCATGGCTTCAGGCAATTATACAGTGCCGCGAGATATATGTGGTTAACAAAAAAGTAAAACCGACTCCAAAAAAATAAAAAAAAATAACAATAAATGGAACCGACTACAAAACCCTTCAAAATATTTTCCTAGGTGTACCTATTAGCTCGAAGTCGGTGCCTCAGCACTAGGGCTTCCATCCCGGGAATCGAGACTCTCGGAAAACCGAGAGTCTCGAACCATTTTCGGTCCCGAGACTCTGCAGTTCCAGTCTCGGTGATTTTCGAGACTTCGAGACTTATTTTATTCAGTCCAGCAAGACCGGACTTGTGATTGTTTACAGTCAATTATAATGCATATACGATAAGTAAAATCAAATGAACTTTCAAAAGTACCTCTAAAATCCACTATACGTTAAATACTTGAATTAGCTAGGTAAACTGTGGTTATACTGTGATGATTATGTTGTTCACTACATGATAATATTTATTAACGACGATGCATGGAAGAAATTGTATTTTGTCATCTACATATTTTATGTACCTACACCCCAAGCGGATTCATTGCATTGCAGTCACTAACTAAGCCATAAAAACAGATAGAAAAAGATTATGCGTTCTGAACTCTTAGTAAAGAGGAGATAAGGAACAATTGTTGTTACACTCATAAGGCCATACTGCTTGGGAAATGTCATGGTTTTGGGTGTGGTTTTGGACATATGCTAAATTTTCTTAGTAAGTTTTTGAAAAATTTTACTAAAGTTTTTCAGAAACATGTTCATATGATAGATTGATGTTTATGTATCGAAAAGTGTAATTAAACGAAATTGCATTTTTGGACATGCATCCTTTTGAATTAGGATGGTAGTGTTCTGATAATTTAATAAACAACATAAACTTTATATTAAAAAATTTTTTTTTCGTAATATTTGAAGTGGCCCGCTCTTTTCCCACTAAGTACTTCTTTATCTGCAACTACGACGACTATGACTTCACTTCAGATTCGGACCACCCAAAAGGATTTGTCGTTAAGTCTCGAAAGTCTCGAAATTTCGAGACTCCCGGGACTGAAGACAAAGTCTCGTCTCAGTCCCGAGACTCAAAAATATTTCCGAGACTGGACGCCCTACTCAGCACGAGCCAGCATAAATAATTGAAATAAAAAAAACCGACACGCTCTTGGCCGGTTCTTGTTTATTACTTCATCACGTCTAAACCACTGAACCGATTTAGATGAAATTTGGTATACATATAGTTGTAGTCACAGAGATGGACATAGGATAGTTTTATCCCGGAAAATTTGTATAGTTTCTGCGGGATACATTGTATACTGAATTTCATCTAAATCGGTTCAGCGATTTTGACGTGATGATGATGGCTGATGAAGTAATAAAGAAACAGACTTACAAACTTTCGCATTCATAATATTAGTGGGATGGGATTAAAAGTAAGTGTTTTTTATATTATGTATGTTGTTCGACAGTCAACGTCATAAATAAGTGATCACTTTTAGGTATAGGTACCTTGTCGCTTTCAGTCGTTACACAATTTCGTATGGCTTATCAAACATGACGTTAAAGTGCCAAGGTACAAAAGTGATCACTTATTTATTACGTTGAATGTACCTACACGATATGTCATTAATTAATTATAATATTTATCTAATTAGTTATCAACATTTTTTTTACGTAACCCAACCTTTCAGACCGCCAGTGCCCTGTCACTACCAGATTATTGTATTGTTACACAATTTACATAAGTATTCCAAATTTCAAGTCAATCTGACTACTGGAAGTGGTCAAAATATACTTGCAGAATTTGACTACAGACGGACAGACAGACAACGGGACATGTGAAACTAAATAAAAGGTTGTAAAAGTAGCCTTTATGTTATTCCAGCTATCTACGTACCAAATTTCATTCAAATGCCGTTTTAGTGTGAAGGAGTAACAAACAAACACACACACACACACGCACACAAACTTTCGCATTTATAATATTTACTTACATATAGTACTTGTCAATTTAATTAGCTGTACATGGCTGACAATTATATTTTTATTAGAAAGTTCACAGTGTGGATTTTACTTTATTATTTAAATTTATGTAATGGTTAAGTTACAGAAATACGTTACTTTAACTTCCCTTAAAAAAAAGCCTGGGTGCCGGTAGCCCAGTAACACACTGTAGATAGGCAATGCTAATATATCAATACTGAGGAGTCAAAGTTATCGATACTATCAAAAATTCGATATATCGTTGCAACCCTACCTGTCAAAGGACGCCGCGTGCGAAGGTAAAGCCATAAATCGCACGCGGCATCCTTTGACAGAGGCCGCGCGTGTCAAAGCGGCGGCGCGATACAAACACCGGCCATTTGCCGCTCGGCACGGCTGCCAAATTAGGGGTTTTCCCCTCAAATTTAGGGGGTAAATAACTGGGATGGGGTATTTTTAAGGATTGTTGGGAAGTTTTGCTTTTTATATTTATTTTGTATTTCTTATATTTCACATTATTTCTTGATAAAAAAAAATAAAAATACAAAATTATTGGGCCTGGGGTAACCCGATCTAGCCAGTCAAATTTGATGACTCAGCATGACCCAGCAGGATCGTGAGGTAGACGACTATTGTTCCATACCTGCTGGCTCGTGCTGAGTCACCGACTTCGAGCTTTCAAGGGTTTTGCGGTCGGTTCCATTTTTTGTTATTTTTTTTGGAGTCGGTTTTACTTTCTTCTTAAAAAAATATTTTTATACGTATTAACCTGTTGAACCTAATAAGATTTTGCATTACCTGCAGCAACGCATGCTAAAATATGGTATAGTAGTTAGGTTATATTAACATATATATGTTTTATCCAATATAGCTTCCATCGAAAATAGCCTAGTGTGTATTTCTTTTCAGTCGGTTCCATATGGGTATCAAATGAAAGGGCTCGAAAAATAGAATCTTCACACGAAAAAAGATCAAATCCAATGTCGCTGCCATCACAAAAGCAAATGTAATCGTCTGGACCATAGTTCAAAAACGGAACCCGTATAGTTTCGCCATGTCTGTCTGTCTGTCTGTCCGTCCGCGGCTTTGCTCAGGGACTATCAATGCTAGAAAGCTGTAATTTTGCACGGATATATAATGAAAACTATCCCGACAAAATGATACTTGTACAATGAAAAATTAAAAAAAAAAAAACATTTTGTGGGTACCTCCCATAGACGTAAAGTAGAGATTTGTTGTATGTAAGTAAGCCGGTGGGTGGAAAATTAAAAAAAAATCTGGATGGTAAGTATATCAAACTTACAATCCTGCCTGATGTCATTATACGACATGTTGCTGTGTGTGTAATCATTCACTTCAATTCTTGTGGCACTACCTATACTAACATGTTTTAGGGGGATTTCCAATTAATTATAGCAATTTTAGGGGTTTTTAACTTAAGTTTTAGGGATAAATATTTTTGAGAGTTGGTAACTCTGCGCTCGGCCCGCGCGCTGTTTGTGACGACGGGCGACGGGCGCGGCCCGCGCACGACCCGCGCCCGCGCCCGCGTTCTGTGTGAAGGCTTCCATATACCGCCATGCAAATACGCCCGTCGCGGGCCCGCGCACGACCCGCGCCCGCTCTCTGTGTGTGTTGCCCTTTAATGTCACAGCGACCGTCAAGTCAATTACCAATAGCTGTGCCAATAGTCAGAACGGTAGATGGGAACTTGAGAGGTGCCATAGTGCGATGCCCACAATAGGATGGTTTACCCGACCGGTGGTTTGGCCGAGATGATGACCAGACTTGGAAAAGGTGAAAAAACTTTCATAGCTTTATCAGAAATTGCTGAGCAAATTGCACTGAAATCATGGCAATTAGTTAATGTCATTAAGATCTTGCCACCTTGGATTGGACACACCTAGCAGAGTTTTACAGCGCTGAAGGTCACTGGATCAATCCATACTGTGCAAATGTTTCCTCCCAGCAAACTTTCATGCAGCCCGCGCCACGTATAGCGGTGACCGTTAATGTGCAGAAGTACTATAGGTACTTATTTATTCCACAGGTAAATGTATATAGGTATACCTACCTAGTGCAACCAGAGTTGATGTCGCGGACACAAGAACATGTGTAAAGGATTTTGTCATTTACTCATTCATTTACGAAACTTGAGGTCCCGGGTTTGATTCCCGTGTCGGGGCAGATATTTGTATGAAAAATACGAATGTTTGTTCTCGGGTCTTGGGTGCAATGTTTAATATGTATTTAAGTATGTATCTATGTCTATATATAATTATATTTATCCGTTGCTTAGTACCCATAACACAATCTTTGCTAAGCTTACTCTGGGACTAGGTCAATTGGTGTGAATTGTCCCGTGATATTTATTTATTTATTTCATTCATTCTCCTTTTTAACACCCGACGCAAAAGAGGGGTGTTATAAGTTTGACCGCTATGTCTCTGTCTGTGGCACCGTAGCTCTTAAACGGGTAGACCGATTTGAATGCAGTTTTTTTAATTGAAAGCAGGTTTTCTAGCGATGGTTCTTAGACATGTTTTGTCAAAATCGGTTTAGTCGTTTTTGAGTTTATTTGAACTTTGAAGTGACAAAGTCGGGAGTTTTCCAACTGTTTGTTGGTTAGGTTACTGAGGGCTGGATCCGCGCCTGTGTGTAATAATAATAATCATTCACTTCAACTAACATTTATTATTTATTTTATTTTTGTTAATTTATTTATACCTTTTTGTTATGCTACGTTACTGTGTCCCTATATATATATATGTCTGATTATATGTATAATCAAATTTTATTTTCCATTTTGACAACCCATGCACAACTGTGACTGATAGCGTAGTATAGGTAATGCCACGAGAGTTGAAATGAATGGTTACACACACAGTTACACGAAGAACTGATTGCATGAAAGGAGAATGAATAAAATGAACGAGTGAATGTCAAAATCCCGCTGTCAACGTGACATGTTTTTGAGTGCGTAACCTCAACTCCGGTGGCACTACCTATACCTACACGTGCAGCTGTGCATGTCGTTCGACAAGAAAGGCATTATGCTAACCACATCCTAACTGTTAAATAGTTTCTGTATAATAAAGGATACTTAACGAATCAAATAAATGACAATTAATTTAATGATACTTTATTACATAATATTTGAATCCCACCCCACATACATGCTAAACAAAAATAAACAATTAACAAATCCATTGCACGTGCGAATGGTCATCCAAAGCAGTAAGTTGTCGGATCACACGGTTTCAGATAATCAACAGAAATTTAATTTCTAATTAAATAAATACGAATTAAACATTTATTAAAATTATACTAAGGGCCCACGCAAGCTGACGCGGGTGAGTACAGGTAGGTATAATCTGTCGCACGCGACGCGCTCATACTATACTTAGTTTTTTTTTAGCATGAGAAGGAAGGTCTTGCCGTGTCTTATTGAAAAACGCTTTTGAAAAACAAGTCACAGCAAACAATGTAACAATTCAGGCCATATGATCATTTACATTATTTTGGTATTATAAGTAATAGTTATAGGGCCCACGTGGGACCTACTGCCCAAGCCCTCTCATTCTGAGGGGAGGCCTGCGCCCTGCAGTGGGACGTATATAGGCTGGGATGATGATGAAGTAATAGTTACTGTTTTTTCAAAAACGTTTTTCAATAAAAAGACTCCTGAAGATTGTTTACCCTATTTCTAATGCCAAAAAAAACGAAGTATATTTTCAATAGGCGTCCACCCGCTTTGGGCTTATAACTACTTAATTTTATTTTACCTCTTTATCAACATTCCCAGATCTCAATACATCTTGGTCACAAAATACCTAAATTGCAGAAAGCCTATTTTTTTTCTTAAAACACCGAATTTTAAAATGCCTTAGTTTCATAATGCCTCAACTTCAAAACACTTTCATGTCAAAACAACAATATATGCTTAAAACAACGAAATGTTAAAATACCTAATTTTGTATTACACTGAGACTGTAAATTTTTACATAAGATGAATTTTCCATTTTCTGCCGCAACCTTAATCTTTTGGCACAAAAAAATTAGGCATTTTTCCATTTAGGTGTTTTCGGTTTAAGTTTTTTTAATATTTTGTCATTTCGGTCATTTTTTATTTGGAGGAATTGTGCATTTAGGTATTATGAAATTTAGCGGTTTTAAGCCCAAAGCCTCCACCCGCTCTGTGCAAACCGCGTCAGCTACCAATGCTACCATAGACCCTAAACAACATTGTGCACAAAACATCAATATAATTTTTATAGAATGCAATATCGTTCATTTTCAAAATGTGTAAAAAAAAACAAGTAAGAATAATGAAAAATACTGTCTTTCTTTAGTCAGACCAAGGTCCAAACCTGTGATATGCCAATGAAGAGTAATCCATGCATAACTTTACTGGAGAGGACAATGTTATTTTTCTTTAAATGTGTTTTTTTAATACATTAGATACCTACCTAGAAACTTTTTAAAGCTCCTTTAGTTATTTTAATTATTCTTAACTGGGTACATAAATAACTTAA